>NC_143519.1:52842495-53097495 GCF_031878675.1 Megascapheus bottae | reverse complement strand
AGGGAGGGAAGGAGGGAGAGAGAGAGAGAGAATGAGAATATATCACAGTGGGACTATGAAGGTGTTTCACTGATTGGGGGTGGGTGGCCTTCCCACTGTGTGTGAGTGCTTCCACCAATTGTCTTTGGGGAATCAAGAAAGCATCTCAGAGGTAACAGGGCGCACAGAAAACTAAGACAGGGACCTCACAGATTGAACTAGAAAATAATATTCAAAATGTCCTAGCACAACCTAACAGTAACCAAGGTAACAGAGGCATAAATAAGCTAATTGATGTACCATATTTGTAATGGAGAAGACAGGGCACCTCCACCACTTATGGCACAATGGTCTCAATTTTCCTATTGTTTGGGCAGTGAGAACTGTCCATTGCCTTTTTTCTAGCATGGGTAAAGAAGGGAGTCTACCTTTGGTGCCTGTCAAAGCTACTTTGTAGGATGGATAGACTGGGGCATGTACCCATTTTGCAGATGAGAAAACTAAGGTGCAGCGACACTCAGTTTTACACAGCTCAGCGATGACGAAGACAGAAGTAGCAATCACTCATTCCTAGTTTTCTCGACTGTGACAAGGAAGCAAACAACGACAAGGCATGACATTGGTAGTTAGTTCCTATGTGTTGCTTACTTTCGACGAGCCTACAGCTAGTCTTGATGGTTGCTTCCAAGTTGCCACACAGAAATCTACACCTTTCTTCCCTCTCCAGGAGGACCCAAGTTTACAATGTGATATTGTTTTTATAATCATAGTTAGAAAGCAATCAAAGGCCATCCCAGGTACAGTTCCAACAGACGAGCAATTCTTTCTCAAAGCCTAGCTAGACGAGCAGAGCTTCCAGGACTCTGCCACAGTACTAACAAGAAAAGTGCACGGGGGCTGGGAGTTTGGCCCAGCTGTAGAGTGCTTGTCTAGCATGCATGAAGACCAGGGTTCGATTCCTCGGTACCACACACATAGGAAAAGCTGGAAGTGGTGTTGTGGCTCAAGTGATGGAGCACTAACCTTGAGAAAGCCCAAGGACAGTGCTCAGGCCCTGAGTTCAAGCCCCAGAAATGCCCCCCCCCAAAAAAAGTGCATGGATTCAGTCAGAATCAACTGGTTATTTTCAACCCACCTTTCTCTTGTCACACAAATCAGCGTCATTTTCTTAGGGGTAGGTCTGGAATTACAGACACTGTCACTGTGGTATTAGCTAATTGTCAGCAAAGCTGCCTTCTAGCACGTTAGCTATGATGCTAATATCTAGCTACCCACAGCTACCCACCACCTGTTAAAACAAAGATTTTCAGGCTGAATAGATTAAGAGGACCTGCTCATTTCCTCAAGGTCACCATCTCCCTGTGAGCTCATATTGTCTATGATCTTCACAGAGTACCAGGCTGAGAAGATTTGGCTAATGCACCTATTTCCTAAGCTGCCTTGGAAGCTTAGAAAAAATAAACATGCGAAACTTGTGTGTCTTTATCTGACATTTCATAACCAAATATCTTCCCCTTTAAATACTTGCTCCTAATATAACCGATTTAATGCCATTTCCAGAGTGCTTCTTAATTTAAAATGACAGCTACAGTAATTTCTTTCCATCGCTCTACTCTCAAACAAATAGTACACATGTTTCGTTAGAGATGATTCTAACTTGGCAGCATTAGCTCTCATTTCCTTATTGACATTTAAAAAAATCAGTTTGTCTTCCTTCTCTGTAGAGAATAATGCTTTGCGTGAACCAAATCCCGAATGTGAAGGCGTTTCATCAAGTGGCACTGTGGAAATGAAATCAAATGATGTGTGGCAGAATGACACTCTTTGGGCTCTCTCTCAGACATAAGGTTTAAGCAAAAAAGAAAAAGACTTCATCTTAAATGCATAGTCTTGACCTGTCTTGGGGCAGTGCCAGTGTACTCTGATCTCAAGTGCCACGTAAAGCCAAGCAGAGATCTTGATCTGTTGCTGTTGTTGTTGCTCCTAAGCCATCCTCAGAAAGCAATTTTTTCTTTTCTTTGAGAGAGGAAAGGAGACGGGAATATCATCATATTATAAATTAACATCTGGGGAAATGACTTAGCTCATGGTCAGCCATCATTTCCCTTTGTCTCTTGGAATAAAAACCTGGACTGGGAAGAAATCTTTAGAAAAGCAGTGAGGAAGGAGAGCCAGGCGATTCCCACCCTCAGGAGCTCCACAGGGCGGGGGATGGAGAGACAGCAGAGCCATAGCAAGACAAGTCGGCCTTGAACTCATGAACTGCCTGCCTCAATCTCCAAGGTGCTGGGATCACAGGTGAGAAGAATAAAAGAGACTCTCTTCCTTCATCCTTTCATTTCTTCTGAAAGGACAGAGGCACTGCCTGGGCCTCGTCTCAGCATCCTCTCACAGAAGATTTCAACACCCATGACAGAGGAGCATGTGTGAAGGTCTAAGCCCAGGCTTTGACTTGCATCACACAGCGCTTTCCTAAAACTCAGCCTACTAGTCAGACTTGATTTATGACACAGAAATTTTGGATGTTCTGGAAAACTAGATATTGCAGACAGTCTTTAAAGAGGAACCTACCCATTATAATCAATGGCGTCACACCATTTCATAAATATCTACTGGTGCTGTATCGTATGCTAAAAGGTGATTTTCCCAAACCATTAGGAATAGTGCGATAAAGTAGTTGCCTGACAGTACAGAAATATGAAATTTGGTATTGTAATGCATTAATGGTTTGGAACTCTCTATAGAACAAATAATTTTAAGAATTCATACAGGAACTTACACATCTGAAAAGAGCTGTTAGTAGCTTATTAAAAATAGTATTTTGAATTGAACAATGAAGCTTCACATCTGTAATTTTAGGTGTTCAAAAGGCTGAGTTATGGAGGCTCTTAGTTCAAAACCAGCTTAGACAGAAAAGTCCAAGAGACTCCACTCCAAAATAACTGGTAAAAAGCATGGAAGCATGGGCTCAGTGGTAGAGCCAGAGCTATGCAAGCAAATCTAGCAAACGTGGAACTCTGAGTTCAAAACCTACTCCCCACCTTGGTCCTCCCAAAAAAGCCAGCCAAGCAAAAACCAAACCTAAGAACACCCAGGCATGCTTTACATAAGATCTCACAGACCTTATTCTTTGATCATCATCCTCTTTCTTAATTTTTTTTTGTGTGTGTGTGTGTTTGGGTCATGCTTCCCTAAATACTAATCTTTACTTGTAGTCAATGGCAAACACTTAGTCCTGGGCTTGCAATGATCCAAATAAAGTTTATTTGCCTACTTGAGGATGGTGTTTTGGGAGAGTGGCTTCTTGTGTGAACTTGTGTTATCCTTTCTTCTGTCAGTTCAGTGCAAAACAAAACCAATTTAAGAGGGGAATGGTGTCTATCCACCCTGAGCTAGAGGTCTCCCGTACGGATGGAGGGGGTTGAGGTGGGGCTCTGCATATGCCTTGGATGCAGTTCAGGGATATGGACTGGATAGTATAAGATGAAAACTTAAGACCAATCATGTCCTTTACCTACAGTTCAAACCAATACCCAGAAAATACAATCATAACTTTTCTCCTTGTAATTTAGTAAAAAGTTAGAGAAATTGCAACATAGCAGCCTAAAATCTGTGAACTTAGGCATGTACTTAAAAAATTATTTCTAGTGTTGGGAATGGCCTAGTGGTAGAGTGCTTGCCTAGCATGTGCGAAGCCCTGGGTTTGATTCCTTGGTACTAGACACACAGAAAAGACCAGAAGTGCTATTCTGGCTCAAGTGGTAGAACACTAGCCTTGAGAAAGCCCAAGGACAGTGCCCAGGCCCTGAGATCAAGCCCCAGGATTGGTAAAAATATATTACTAGGGCAGATCATTAAATTGCTTTGGATCTAATCCAGTTTCTATCACGTTCACTTCGTGAGTTCCTCAGCAAAAAACAAACAAAAAGTACACGTTTATGTTAGACAGCTTATTTTGTTTTAACTACTTAAAATTAGCTATCCACCAAAGTATACTTTGTACAGAATGTATTTTTCCTAATATAGGAAACAGAATAGACTGAAGGAAATAGCAATACACACACACACACATATGAGAGAGAGAGAGAGAGAGAGAGAGAGAGAGAGAGAGAGAGAGAGAGAGAGAGAGAGAGAGAGAGAGAGAGAGAGAGAAGAGAATGAAGAAAGGATGAGGACAGGGAAGGGAAGGGGGAGGGGGAGAGGGAGAAGGAGAGAAGAGGGCAAAGGAGAGGAAACACATTTCAAAAGGCAATAGGATGGGGTCAGGAGTTTGGCCTAGTGGTAGAGTGCTTGCCTAGCATGCACAAAGCACTGAGTTCAATTCCTGTTACCATATACACAGAAAATCCAGTAAGTGGTGCTGTGGCTCAAGTGGTAGAGCACTAGTCTTGAGAAAGCTCAAGGCCAGTGCCCAGGCTCTGACCTCAAGATCCAGGACTGGGAGAAAAAAAAAAAGGGAGAGTGGATAGTAATAAAACTAGTTTGACCTATGTCACACAGGCTCAAAAGTAAAGGTTTGATCCCTAACAGTTTGTTTGAACATGATGTTTGAATAGGAAACTAAGCTTGCATTTGAATGAATTTTTGCAGATGTGTATTCCTTTGGAAGATTTTATGACCAGTAAGGAATAATCAGCCAGGTGCAAGTGTCTCGTGCTACTCAGGAGACTGAGATCTGAAGATCACAGGTAGAAGCCAGCTTGGGCATGAAAGGTCTTGACGCTCTTTCTTTTTTGAACTAGGGATCGAACCCAGGACACTGTTCTTGCTAGGCAAGCACTTTTCCACTGAGCTACATCCCAGTCCATCCTTGACACTTTTATTACCGATTAACCACACAAAAGCCAGAAGTGGAACTGTGGCTCAAAGTAGTAGAATGCTAACCTTGAACAAAAGAAGCTCAAGGATAATGCCCAGGCTCCAAGTTCAAGCTTCGGTGCCTATACCAAAATAAAACAAGGCAAAAACAAACAAAAAGAGAAAGAAAAGAATAATAATTTAAAAATAATAGGATGTTAGATTTTTAAAATGATACAATCATAAGATAGATCATTTCTTAGATTCCGAGAAAAAAGTCATTCCCAAACCAATTCTGACATTGTATTTTGCTAATTCTTTGGTGATTTTTTAAAAGAAAAATTAACAAGGAGAATTCCTGCCCAGGGGATTATATTGGCTAATATAAGTTTAAATCACAATGAGAAAAGCAGCAACTTCAAAGTTGACAGAAGTATGCACTGGTTAAGAGAGAGAATGTTGAAATGTTATTTCTAGGGAAGGAGAAAAGAGATCATTGATTAATGTATTTAAAGTAAAAAGCAAGCAATCACAGAAATGATGATTTGATGACCAGAGTCAAGGTTGTGATGAATCACTGGGAAGAAAGAAGGTGAAAGTGGGTGAAAAGTAACACTGGCTTTTCAAGATGTTACAGCACTTTTTTTGTTACAGCATTTTTAGCGAGAGATTGCAGAATCTATTCTCTCTTTATCCCCTGAGCTGGTCATTTTTAATAGTTCAGAGTGAATCCCAAAACATTTTTCACTCAGACCAGCTAGAATTGGTTAAGTCATTGCATTCGTATACAAAAAAGGCTTGCTTATTTTTAGCAAGATTATGTTATATTAAAAATTCACATTATATTAGGGAGATAGAATAATGTTTGCTGCTCTTCTATTGTGCCTTGTTTTGTTCCTATAGTTACAATGATTCATGTTCAATATACTTAACTGTGTATTCAGAATATGCTCATAAGTCTCCTTAATTGGTATGGCATCAGGGAGGATTTTTTCCCCTAAAAACTGAATTTGTGATTAAAAATTCTGAGGTGAAAAGAAAGTCTTTTATGGGTCTACTACTAGATATCTATCCTTGAGTTCCTGGGCCTCTGTGTGCCCTTAACACAGATCTAAGGAAGCTCTGAGAAAATGACCTTTGTTACACCTACTGGTAAAGTTCACCCTACATCTAAGCAGTTTTCTCAGCAGTAAGTCCTCCAACACATTCAGAAGAAGAGGATCATGCCAGCGGGTAACCACCCACTCCCTACCTGTGCCCTCTCCTCCATTCTTTTGTTTTTACTACTACCTCCTTTGTCAGATGTACAGACTACTGTCTGTTTATGACTACTGTCATCCAGATTCTTTTCTTCCTCTCCATTCTTCATTCCACTTCCTTCTATCTCCCAAAGGCTTCCAGGCTAAAGGATCGAACAAGAACTTTTCTTTGTATATGTGTTCTTGCAATTGCCTATTGTTTTGCTTGTGTCTTTCCAAACTACAAGAAGGAATATCTAGCAAATATTTCAGTCACTCCATATCACAGACCCCCAAACTTTATTTCCATTTAAAATGTTTTGCTAATTAAATCATAGGGAAAAGAGGCATATAAATTAACTATGCATTCAATTCTTTTTTTGCACATCAAATATGAAGACCACTAATAATAATGTCCATCACTAAACACTAATAACAATTCTCTCCATCCATAATATAATATGTATAGGCACAAAATGAAAAAGTAATGATGATATAGGTTGTCTGAAAAGAACTTCAGCATTAGCAAAATATTTAACTAACCACTACTTACATTTATGTCTATTGACAATGATAATCAGGTCCTTGTTGAAAGAAGGGTACTTTAAAAATTATTCCCATAGTTGGGTGCTTCTGGCTCATGCTTCTAATCCTAGCTACTCAGGAGGCTGAGATCTGAGGATCACAGGTCAAAGCCAGCCGGGGCACGAAAGTCCTGGAAACTTATCTCTAATTAACCACCAGAAACCCAGAAGTGGTGTTATAGCTCAAGTAGTAGAGAGCCAATCTGGAACTGACGGGCTCAGGGCTAGCACCCAGTCCCAGAGTTCAAGCCCTGTGATCGACCTCCAAAAATTATTCCCTAAAAATAAATGAGGATATTGCAAATATGTGTAAATGTTATGCATTTTTGCATTTCCCAATAGGGATCCAATCTCACAGTCTTTCACTGAACATTTAATTCGTGGCATAACATTTACTTGAATTAATGAACCATCATCTTTCATAATACAACTACAAATAGGACCTAGTTGAGTATGTCTCTATAAATTGCCCATCTCATTTGTATGTGAGAGCCAAGTGTTTAGCATAACATATACATATGAGTTTTGCCAAAGAAATTTGCTCCATTTTCCAATCTTCCATGGCTGACATTCAAAGTATAATGATGCTCTCCACAGTGAAATGGGTATTTTAAAAAGAATAATGCTAAGTAATTGCCAACTTAGGCAGGCTAATATATCATTGTTTAGGAGTCAGCCAAATGAATACACAGATATAAAAATTAGATGTACATGTCATGACTTGTTATCTTAAGGCAATTCAAAATTATCCACGGCTCTTGGATCAATGATAACAAATAGCTTTATTATTAAGAAAAGATATTAGAACCACTGGGGGGAATTTGACTAAAAACTATACATTACAGATGAAGGAAGTCATGGAGCCTATGTTTCTGGGTCTGGCTTATTTAACTTAATATGATTTTTTCCCCAAGTCTTTCCATTTCTCTATGAATGGGGTGATGTCATTCTTTCTGATGGAAGCCTAGAATTCCATAATTAGTATATTCCAGATATAGCTTCACAATAGACCAAGAGCTATGTACCTGTGACCATATAACGTGATGCTAATTAAAATAATCTCCACGATGTGGAAACATGAGGGTTTTTGTTGTTATTGTTGTTGTTTTTTAACCTTGTTTTTGTTGGACGTGGGGCTTGAATTCAGGGCCTGGGCAACTATGTCTTTTTTTAGTGTATTGTGTGCAGTTATTTCTTTTGTCTTTTGCTTTCTTTTTTCCACCTCTGGTTTATTTGCCATGGTCACTGTTTCTGATTTTGGTACCATTTGTCTTGCATATAAATTTATCTGATCTGGGAAAAAGAAGGGGAATCATGGAAAGGGGTAGGCCAAGGGGTAAACAAATGCAACATCTGTACTCACTGATCTATACTCAACTAGACACTATGTTGGAAATGAACTTTACAACTTGGAGAGGAGGAAGTCAGGGGGAAGGGAAAGTGGAAGAAAATGAGGGAGGGGATAATGCTGTTTGGCAAGAAATTTATTCATTACTTATGTAAGTGTAACCCTTCTGTACATTACCTTTACAATAAAATAAAATAAATTAACTAATTACATTAAAGCAACATTGACTTTTCAATATTTGATACAAGAAAATATTCCTGTTCTTTGGAAATATATGATGAAATATCCACAAAGTATCATAATATCAATCACTAACCCTTAAGAGGCTCAGTCTAAACAAACAAATGAAAGCATGCACATCTGTGTACCACATAGAAAAAATAGTGATAAAGTAAGCTCGTCAAAATGCTAACAACTAGTTAATCCAATTTAAAGAGATATAAGTGTTCATTGTCACTGTCCTGGCAACTTTTCTTGGGAAAAAAAATATTCCTAGTGGGTCGTGGTAGCTCACGCCTGTTATCCTAGCTACTCAGGAGGCTGAGATCTGAGGATCATGGTTCAAAGCCAGCCCAGACACTAAAGTTCAGGAGACTCTTATCTCCAATTAACCATCAGAAAACCAGAAGTGGCATTGTGGCTCAAGGGGTAGAGCATTAGCCTTGAGCTGAAGAGCTCAGGAACAGTTCCCAGGTCCAGAGTTCAAATCCTGACTGACAACAACAACAAAAGTATTCCTAAAGATTTCAAGAAAATCTGCTTGGAATTAATACATAAGGCAGCCAATATGTTAGATGCATTGGAAGAAATGGGAGGGTGGATGCATATGAATCTTCAAGGGGGCATCAGAACAGATCAAACATCTGCTGCTACCACTAGCTACTGGTGGCAATGGCTTCCAGGTGCTCATTGTGAAATGCCAGAGGATGGGACGGAGGATCCGTGGTGGAGGAGATGTTCCCCTAGGGCCAGAAGAGCTGACTCCACACCCATCAACTTGATTCCTGACTCCATCCGTGCCAACATCCACTGGACTAAAATTCATCTGGACTTTCTGGATCAAGGAACCCAAGTAAATTCTTCTAGCCTCACTCATCACCTGAACAGATATCCTTCCTGCAGCAAAGGTAGGGGTTTTGGCAGTCTCTTGAGTCCAAAGAGTGTTTTGCTCAGTGGGGACTAAGGAACAGATGGATTGTGAGCTCAAAGAGAGCCCACAATAACTAGTCAAGTCTAGGTTCAAAGTAGATCTGTGGAAATGAATAGTAGCAGATAAACCGCACTCAGCAGGAAATCTTACACATGCAGCAAAAGAAAACAGATTGCCTAATGGCAAACTCTATGGGCACTTCTCATGTCGTAGCTGGCAACCATCTTCTGAATTATCCAAGTTTGGATGAGATTTTAGTGTAGTTAGTGGCTAAATTTAACCCCCAAACTTATTTACAAGGTCAGAGTCTTTTGAAATAGGGGAGAACAAATAATTTAGAAATTGAAACGTCACTGTCAAATACAGTTGTACATGAAAATCTTGGGAAGATTGATCTTAGATAGAGCTTTTTCTCAGTCATCACCCATCATACAACTGATGTAATAAGTACAGACTCTGAGATGATGGATAGTAGACGCATTGGATTTTAGAGGTTTTGGAAAACCATCTCTATCCAGAGATAAAGGGCTCTTTCAATGTAACACAATTACTCATCTCTCTGGATATCTAAGTTTACCAGGAAGGCAGGAAACGGCAAGAGGATATTGCGTTCTTCATTAACAACATGTCCTATCCTACATGGGGCTCTCAGAAGTCCTGCTAATCCTTGTTTGAATGCTCCTCCCTTTTCTCACAGGAGGCACAATAAACTAAGCAGTGTGGTTAGCAAAGAAAATGTGCACATGTTCCTTGCACCATGGAACCCAATGATGTGGCAAGCTAGTGAGAGCTGGAGGATATCAAACCTTTGGCAGCCTGTTAGCATTTTAGATACTGACTCAAGACCAGACTCTGCCAGACACAATTGATTGTAAAATAAAACTAAAACTAGCTAGTCACTCATTAACTTTTTAAAAGTATTCATATACCACATTAGTAAAAATGTAGAACCACCAAAAATGTAGAAGAATACCTCCTTCCAAAACAAGGAGGTAAGCAGAGGGGAAAAATGTAAAATAATTGCAGCACTATTTACCATAGTGAAGATAGAGAACCAACCAAGATGCCCCTCAATAGATGATTGGATCAAGAAGATGTGGTATTTATACACAATGGAATTCTATGCTGCCATCAGAAAGAATGACATGGCCTCATTCTTAAGGAAATGGAAAGACTTGGAAAAAATCATATTAAGTGAAGTAAGCCAGACCCAAAAGGAACATAGGCTCAATGGTTTCCCTCATTTGTAACAATTAGTACACACCTAGGACTCTTCTAGCAGAGGATTATACTAGTGCAAAATCTAGATACATAAGGCCAGATAGGATGAGGCTAAATGAAAGGATCTCCAGGATATAAAAACAAGAGCTTTATCTTGTTGTTCTTAATGTACTATGTTTTTTTCTCTTCTCTTTTGTTGCCCTTTGGTTAATCTCATATTGTTACAGTATCTGACTTTGTTACCTGGCATATTGTATATATGTTGATTTGTTTATTTGAAATAGGAAACGGAAGGGGGGAAAACAAGATAATTGGGAGGGGGTGAGGGGAGGGAAAAGGAGACAAAAATATGTGAAGGGGTATCAATGTGTGAGAAGTAACGCACCTACTATCTGGCAAATATAACTGTAACCCCTCTAAACATTACAATAAAAAATAAAATAAAAAAAGAATTAAAAGACTACTAGTAACTGTAAAAATGGTTATGTACCACATACACAAAAAAAGCCAGAAGTGGCACTGTGGCTCAAGTGATAGAGCAATTATATCCTGGTTCTCTATACCTTATGGCACATGGAAGCATTTGAGCAACTTACTGAATGGACAGTATAGAGGGATTAAAGAATTCTTGTTGGACATGAGAAAGGGTATCAATGTATGTGAAGTAATGCACCCTCTATCTGGTGAATATAATCTAACCCTTCTATTAATTACAATAAAAATATATGGAAAAAATAAAAAAAAGAATTCTTGTTGGGCTTTATCCAAGAGCATCTGATGGCACTGATCCAAAAGGGACATTGCACTGTTGCCACTAGACTTCCCTTTTCTCTGATGGCACCATTTTCCATGAGCTCAAAGAGGGGTCTGGCCGAGTCCCTAATAGGATTTTATATTACCTGATTAAAAAACATGGTTCTATGACTCTCATTTAAGAGTACTAAGGATATTTCTCCTTGAAATCAAAGTAAACAAGTGAGAAAGGTGGTATGGCTTAGAGGAAGGGGGTGACTGATCAAGATACACTGGAGATATACGTGAGCATGCTAAACTGTAATCACCTTTTACAGTCTTTTGAAAATAAACAACAATATAAACAGTAAAAATGGTTATGTATTCTTCTTTTTTATTCTTTTAAAAATATAAATAAGTGTACGATAGCCAGGCATGATGACTCATGCCTGTAATCCTAGCTACTCAGGAGGCTGAGACCTGAGGATCAAGGTTCAAAGCCAGCGTGGACACAAAAGAACCTGAGACTCTCATCTCCAATTAACCTCTAGAAAACGGGGAGTGGCACTTCGCTCCAGGGTAGGGTGGTAACCTTGAGCTGAAGAGCTCAGGGACAGTGCCCAGGTCTAGTTCAAGCCCATGACTCATAAAATAATAAATAAATAAAATAAATAAAATAAATGTATGATTCAGGAAATAGTGGAAAATCTTTTATTAAAAATGTAACTGACTTTGGCCATAAATAATATGCATGTATAATCATATATAATAATCACATATAATATATAATAAATATCTAATCGGTATTAAGCTCTTCACTTTTCCATTTAGCTCATGTGCTCTGTGTTTATTTATTGTCATAGAATAGTATTGTGCAGAGACACACCCTCACTTCACTGTATACGTATAGTCTTTGTTCTCTCTTATTTCGGTGTTGTGAGCTGGGAGGGAAGGAGAGATCCTACAGAAAAGTGGTGGGAGGGAAAGCATGGAGTGATGGGTGTTTCTAGGTCACTGAAGAACAGCATTTGTGTCTTTAAAATGAACTAGGAAGAGCAAGGTAAACCCAGCATGTCTTTGTAGGAGAAAGAATATCCAAATAAGCTGGGGCTCTGGTGGCTCATGACTATAGTTCTAGTTGGTAAGGAGGCTGAGATCGGAAGATCATGGTTCAAAGCCAGGCTGAGCAGGAAAGTCTATGAGACTCTTATCTCCAATTAGTTATCAAATGAGCTGGAAATAGAGCTGTGACCCAAGTGGCAGAGTACTAGCCTGGAGAATAAAACTCAGGGACAGTTCTCAGGCCCTGATGTCAAGCCCTAGGACTAGCACCAAAAAAAAAAAAAAAATGTCACCCAGGTAGGGCGGTAGGGCTGGAATTAAAATCCGTACATCTTCCAAATTCTGTCCATTACAGTTTTCTCCCTGAGAAACCAAGAGTGGTTGAGGGATATCTGAGACTGGTAATTTTTTTTTTGGTGTTTCTACATTTTTACTAATGTGGTATGTGCATTTTTAAAGAGTCCATTTGTGACTGGCTCATTTTAATTTTATTTTACAATAAGCTTTAATTTTTTTTACAATTGTTATTATAAAGATGATGTACAGAGGGGTTACAGTTACATAAACCAGACACCAGGTACACTTATTTTTTAGACAATGTCACTCCTTCCCTGGTTGTCTCTCAGTTTTTCCTCCTGTCTTTACCCACAAGTTGTATAGTACATTTCAACGTAGTGTCTAGTGGGTACCACTGCTGCATTTATTCACCATTTGTCCCTCTTTTATGTGCCTCCCCTTAGACATATAAATGAACAAACAAAAGAAAAAGAAAAACCAACAGCCCAACAGAAAAAAGCCTTTGTTTCCATTCCTAGAGTTCATTTTAATTATTTTTTATAATCAGATATACATAGACATTGTGTCTTTGTGTTCCTCCCTTAAGAGTATCCCCTTTGGTCTCACTGTATGTGAATAACTAGAGGCCTTATACTGTTATTATGTTGTATGTATATATACATGTAAGGTTAGATGCATATAACATATATATGTATATATGTTATAAGTTATGTGTAATGTATTTTACATCTAACTTCCTCATATGAGAGAAAACATGTGCCACTTGTCTCTGTGAGTTTGACTTACCTCACTTGGGACTAGTTATGTTTAGTACTGTTCGTAAAATGCTTCTGACATTCCTCCTTCTATGTTAAGTTGTATAAATTTTCATGTTTCCAACCCCCTCTGAATTTAGGGTGCCCCGTCATTTGTTTTGGTCAATGCTGTGTAGGAAAAGTGGTATGTGTCACTCACAGCTGAATAAAACATACAATCTCAAGGTGAGATCTGCCACATTCTTCCCCCTGGAAGTAACTGTGCAAAAACCTGGCAGCTCATACATTTGATCTATTGGCAGGAGAGGGAGCTTATAGGGACACCAATGACCAGTTGGGATACCCACCGGAAGCTTATATACAAATATGTCTATCTTGTTTTCTGGAAATTAGCATACATCTAGGACTCTCCTACCAGAGGATTACAATAGCCCAAAACCTAGATACATAAGGTCATATAGGATGAGACTAAATGAAAGCAAAGGATCTCTAGGATATGGAAACACGGGATTTGTCTTGAGTGATTGTTGTTCTTAATGTAGTATTTCTCTTCTTTATTGCCCTTTGTTAAATCTCATATTGTTACTGTATCTGACTTTGTTACCTGGTATTTTGTATATACATTTATTTGTTTATTTGAAATAGGAAAGGAAAGGGGGGAAAACAAGATGATTAGGAGGAGGTAAGGGGAAAGAAAAGGGAAGAAAAACTTAAGAAGGGGTATCAATGTATGAAAAGTAATGCACCCACTATCTGGTGAATGTAACTGTAGCCCCTCCATACATTACCTCGATAACAAAAAATAAAGTAAAAAAAAAAAAAACAACCTGGCAGCGTCTATCAATTGGAGTCCATGAATGACCACAGGAAATGTCTTTACCCATCATTCACTCCATCCAAGCTTGGCATCAACAAAAAATAACATGGAAACTTCTGTTTCATGTTCTTATTGTGGAAGCATCTAGTTTCTACTAAGATATTACTATGTTATGACAGATGATTTTTATGATGGGTCTCCAGAATCTTACTTCTTAGTTTTTTTAAATAAAGTATGATTTATTTAATGACTTCTATTTTGTTTATGTGATACCAAGGAATTGAACCCAAGGCCTCATGCATGTTAGGCAAGCACTACACTACTAAGCCACATTCCCAGCCCAGAATTTAACTTCTTTACAGCCCAATTCATATATAACAGTTGTATATCCTGTATCTGTAAACACATTAATCACAACATATTAATTACTAACCTAATAGATTAATCTTCTAGTAAAAAAGCCAATGATATTTTCTCTAATGAGGTAGAATGTAATTAGTTACTACAGGATAAGAATAAATGATCATCACCTAAAAGCTATCATTTAAACAAGCACAAATAGTTTCAAAGGGAATAAGTGAGAAATAATAGACATATGAATGTATGATTCTTGATCCCTAATTACAAAACCCCCAGTTCTTTGTATCAATAAGAGTTTAAGTGATTACAAAAAGGTATAGTTATGTGTTAATTGAATATCATCTTACTTCATCTATCATGTATTTATTTTTCCTTTCCTTTATAATCCCTCTTCATATTATCTTTTCCTTATTCAAAATCAAATAGCAAAATCAAAACTAAAACCAAATGATGATAACAAAAAAATGGGAAAAAAAAGTTTTCTTGAGATCAGAGCACTGTATACCCTTAAAAAAATCAGGAAATTCTCTAGTTAAAAGATAAGCTGGTCAAGGAATAAACTGAAATTTTGTAGTCAAAAAAAAAAAGATAAGCTGGGTATTGGAGGGTGGAATTGGAGTTATGCCTCAAGCAATAGAGTGCCAGCATTTGGTGTGTTAATATTCTATTTTGTGCATTTTTTGCATTTGAATTTTGATACAAAGAATCTGTATTCTTTAATAAGGGCAACTCCATTATAAATAAAATTTAAGTATAGCCTAAGAGAAAAAGAGAAAAGACTAATGATTTTTTTAGGAATAATGTATGTCATTCTTTTTTTCCATATATTTTTTATTGTAATTAATAGAAAGGTTACATTATATTCTCCAGATAGATGGTGCATTACTTCACATACATTGATACCTTTTCTCATGGCTTGGTCCCCATTTCCCTTCCCCCCACCCCCACCCCTCATCTTGTTTTCCCCCCTTCCCTATCCAATTTCAAATAACCAAATATGCATATAGACTGATGATTTTTTTAAAGTTAAAACTCCTCTTCCTTCTCATGTTGTTCCTCCTTTTATGCCATTCATACTTAACATAAATCATTGAAATGGTTCATTTGAACTATTCCTTTGAAATAGAATAGCAAGGCCTGGAAGTCTTCTCAATATGACTTAATTGTGCTTTAAGTTGAATTTTGAGCTTCACAGAAGTTGTAATGGTTTCATGTAAGAAACATTCATAGAAGAGCAGGAAGAATATTCCTCTGCTACGATCATGCTTACAGGGCAATGGAAAGTGGAACAACAAGGCCAGTTTCATTGACAGCAGTCGATTGATTACCAGGCATTTCTCATCAGTACCAGACTGCTGAGGCAAAATAGTTAAAAAAAAGCTGCTTTTTTGGCTTCCTCTGTGGGCAAATCTGTATGTCAAATTGCTCCCTGGATGGATGGAGTCAGTGTTTTAACTGTTAAGTCATTTTCCGGACTTTCTGAATTTAAAACCAGTTCTCATAGACACCTAGCCTTTTGTTTCCCATATAAACTAGATTCAGGTCTGGTGTGTGTGTGTGTGTGTGTGTGTGTGTGTGTGTGTGTGTTGGTCCTGGGGCTGTTCCTTAGCCTTTTTGCTCAAATCTTGTACTTGTGCCACAGTACCACTTCTGGAGTTTTGGTGGTTAATTGGACGTAAGTAAGGTCTCATGGACTTTCCTCCTCCAGCTAACTTCGAACCTCAATCTTTCTGTGTACCTAGGGTTACAGATGTGAGCCACAAGCATCCAGCTTCTGTTACCTTCTTAAGCGACTTCTTTTACAGCTATTGTAAAGTTTACATTTTCCAGAACCCTTATCTTCTCTAATAATATACTAGCACCAAAAATCAAGCCTAGAACATACTGCAATCATGGGCTAATTTCCTCTCTTTCTAGTTGAGGAAATTGAAAGCTAAGAAACTCAGAAAATATTAATGACATAGCCCATTCCTGATATGAATTCAGAGCTTTAAAATACTGGCACTGTTTGAGAGGGATTGTGCCATTTCATGCTGGAGATGTTGCCAAAATATATAGAGCTTCTTGTTTGCTCCAAATTTCCCTTCCGCTTTTTTTTTTAATGGAAAAATTAGTAAAGACAAACAATGGTGACTTCTTGGTTCTGAGTGTGAATATGACCTTGGACATATCCCTAAGGAACTTTTGAAGGAAGTATTCCATGCCAGGAGACCAAGCCTCTCAGAAGAGTATGTTCTGTGGACGCCTTCAAGACATCAAAATCAGAACGGATGAAATCACCTCTTGTGGAGAATGCCACCTACATCTGAAATGGTCAATGATGCATTTCCTGAATTCAAGTCAAAGACTGGATCCGCAAGGATTTCTTCACCTGTGCCTCTGTCTTGAATCCTCTGGGTAGAATGTTGGCGAAAAGAAACCCTGCCAACTCACACACAGTATCAGCCTTTTCTTTATTTGATCCCTATTCCATTAACTAACTTAAAGGGTTTATTACTTTTTTTCTTGTAACTATCATTATGTACAGTAAGAAGAAACAGACTCAGGCCTATAGTACTTTCTATTAATATAGTAATGTAATTATATGCTCCACGTTTGTTATATTTCCCTAATAATTACTGAAATATAAAAATTCTACTATAAAAGGAATACCAAATACAAGCACAGGGAGATGAGCAAACCCAGAATCTGATCAGAATATGACCAAATGGGCTCAGACTTGATCTAGAATAGAGAAGCCTAATCAGAAAAATGGGGCTGTTAGGGGTTAATCTTTCATTCTTGCAATGAATGAATAATTCCAAGTTTACTTAATGACTTGTATGATTAATCATGCTTACCAGTCGTCTCCACCATCCCTCATCTGCCTCATTAAACAAGATACAGAAAAAAAGAACTTCAAGAAGCCTGCAAATAAACCCTCTGGTAGATTTATTGTCATGCGCCATCACACCATTATTGATCTCTTAACCCCTAACACGCTTGTGCACAGTATAAAGATCTGGTAACATCTGGTGAACTGAAGCAGTTCACTTCAAAGGAGAACAGAATCAATCTTACTTTCCAAGAGGCTTCCTTAAGGACCCGGATGGATGCACTTTGACCATTTCAAAAACACCTTTTTCTGTGCAGGTTAAAAAGTAATAAACGAATATGGAAGATTCCATTTCCTTCTTGAAATTCAGTATTTCAGATTACTTCAGAGGTCGGCAGATGGTTCACTGCTGCCAAAATGTCCAGCAAAGCAAGGACAAAAGTGGCTGAGGAAGTTCTAACAGTGGCTCAGGGGACAAGGCAGCCTCTTGCAGCGCTTCAGAAAGCTCTGTATCACAGAGCATCCGTAATGAGCTGATTTTTAAGGACGTGGTGGTGGTGGTGGGGCGGGGGGGGGGGGGGGATCAGCAATCTCTGATTTAGCACAATGAAGCACCTCCAGTCACCACAGCCTTCTGTGGACCAGACCACACTGTAAGCTAAAGCCCAAGGACGAGCTGCATAAGTAGGCGAACTGAATGTTATCTTTAAAATTCTTCTCTTCAAGGAAGATGTATTACATGGCATGACTGAATCAAGAGCAAACTTTTAGGGAAAGACTGTACCCCATGAATGATGGAAGGGTGACATTGATCAAGTGACATTGTACTCATACACCGACTGATCGAATTGAAATCCCTTTTCTACAACTACTTAGAGGTAACTAAAATATTAACCATCCTAAGAAAATTAAATCAAAAGGACTGCCTCCTAGCTTGTCTCGTTTCCTGGTGACTGGCTCTGGTGCGAACAATGAATGTGGAAGACGTAAAGTGAAAAGAGAGAGAAAACCACCCCAGGAGAAGCATCCAGAGGCGTGGTCGGGAGTTTGGGCACGCAGGATGGTGCTTCTGGTTCTGTCCACTCCCCAGCCCTGAGCACCTGTAGTGTGGCCCCTAACCAAACCCTGCCCTGCGTGGCTCCAAGGTCTTAGCCTGTGGTGAGGCCGGGGTGTCTGGGAGTGGAAAGCTGGCTCACGGTCAGAAGCCTGGCTCTCATTCTGGGAATGGATGAATGGCTCTGGGTGCGTCCCGGGCGGGGGGCCGGGGGATCACAGCTTATCTCTTCCTCAGAACTCAAAGACCTGGCCCCTCGGGTAAGTGCAGGGCGCCTGCAGACCCCCGGGTAGAAGGCAAGGTCTCCCGGTGCCCTGACGTACCCCAAAAGCAGAGAACTCGCAGATCACCTCCGGGAAATCAAGTGTTAGGCGCCAGGAAAAGAAAAAGGGAAAAAAAGCCCAACTTCTCGGGATCCGGAGCCACCCCAGAGCAGTTAGGAGACTCAGGAGGACCCAAGGAAGGCAGGCGCAAAGGCAGCCGCCGGGGTGCCCGAGGAGAACCCCCAGGAAGGGACAGATGACCCTAGAAAGATAAGTGCAAAACGCACGTAAGAATGAGCACACGCGCAGACACACACACACACACACACACACACACACACACACACACACAAGCACACACACTGCACCTAGCAATGCACTCTGCTGCCTGGGGGGCAGACCTCGCAGCTCCTGGTGGCTGTCAAGGAACTAGGCGGGTCACCTCCCCCCCCCCCCCGGTCCCTCGGGCCAAGGACACTGGGTGCCTGCGGGCTGTCCTGTAGTCCGGGACACCCGTGGAGGTGAACTGAAGCGGCTGCTCTGGCACCGTGAGAGGGACCCACGGAGCAGATTCAGGGGGTGCTCCACGCCAGGAGCCCAGGAGTCCTAGAGCAGACTCCAGAGTCGGCGAGACTTCATCCCTGGAGAGGCGTCGTGGTGCATGTTGCAGAGAGAGGGGACCCCACTCCCAGGACGCGGCACCCGGTAAGTCTGGGGCTCCCCACAAATAGAAAGACCCTCACTGACCTGAGCTGGAGCCGGGCGTCGGAGAGGAGAGAGGGGCGGCGCCCCAGGCTAGGAGATGCAAGGCGATCCCCGAGAACGCAGGGGGCAGGGGCGCGGCGCGGCCAGGGCGCACGGGCTGTGGGCTCCGCGTTCTGAGCCGGGGCTGTGGGCTCGGCCGGGACCAGGCGATGTCCCTCCGCCCCTCCCGGACTGCGCGACCAATGGCTGCGAGCCGAGCCCCCTCCCCGCTGCCCCCCAGGCTCGGCTGGCGCTAGGACAGCACCCCGCTCTGGAGAGGGAGGAGCTTGTGCCCTGGGTGGAAATCCTGGAAGACAGGAAAGCAACTGCGCAGGCAGCCCCTTTGGGGGCGCCAGGTGTGGTGTGGAGGGACTCTTGCGGGGGGGGGGGGGGTATGTGGTGCAGGAGAGCAGATTTTGGGGGGACGATGATGAAAGCATCCATTTCTTGCTAAGATTGTCTTCTCATCTGTATGTATATATAACAAATATATACAATCTATTCAATATACTATAGTATAAATGCTATATATACTATACTGTATATACTATACATGCCATGTATATTATGTATAATATGTGCTATATATACTCGAGTACATATAGGGTATATACACTATATAATATAGAGTATAATATATACTCTTCGAGTATATATAGTATACATAGAGAGTATATATACTCGAGTATATATAGTATATATTTCACAATTTAGTATATATTTAGTATATATAGTAAATGTATATTGTGTATATATATATAGTGTGTGTGTGTGTGTGTGTGTGTGTGTGTGTGTACACGCGTGTGCATGTGCCAGGCTTGAACCCAGAGCCTGGGTGCTGTCCTGTAACTTTTTTCACTCAAAGCTGGCACTCTGCCACTTGGTGATTAATTGGAGATAAGCGTCTCATGGACTTCCTTACTTGGACAGACTTCCAATCTCCATCCACAGATCTCATCTTTCTGAGTAGCAGCCTGCTCTCCGAGTCTCTTACATACTTTTGGAATTCTGCACACCTCCTACCCACGACCCACGACCCTCCCTCGTGCATCAGGCTGTGACTGAACTGCGCAGGGAGCATCCCTTCATCCTATGACAAACTCTGCCACCGACCTCCCTCACTCTGCACTTCTCCTCACCACCCTCTGCATCCTCGCAGCCAGATCATCAAATGAATAAACCAAATGGCAGTTTCTGCGACTGTTAGTCATCAAAGCCCCTAGGGGGAACTGTCACAGAGAGCCACAGATCATAAAGAAACTCAGGAAAAGGAGACTTTAACGGTTGTGCCTCACATTGGTTATGGGTCAGCTCTGAGATTTTGCCACATGAGTTGATGACTCTGCATTCTTGGTCGTCAACTAAAATGAGAGGCTTGACTCCTTTGGTGTCTGAGCTTTTCTTTCATCCTGAAATCCAATAATCCTGTTGGTTCCATAGCCTGTGAAGGTCAGTGCCACTGAGATGTGTGGTGTGGGTGACCTTCTGCCATTTGCCCGTATCCAGCTCAGGGAATAGAATTGTGTCCATGTTCAGTTGTTTTCCAGGAAGAGAGATTCAAGGACAAGTAGCTTAACTCTAAGATGTATTGGTAAGTAAAGACTCCAATCCTTTCTCAAGGGCATTTGTGGATATAAGTAATTCCCCCCTCATTAGATTTGTGTAGAAATGCTTACTACAAGATTTTTCTGTGCTTTATCTCTGAATGTGGGATGATTTAATGAGCTATCCAGCATGAGGGCAGGTTCAGAGAACCTTTCCCCAAACCTCAGCATTTGCATCCCAAACATCACCTATGCACCAGCCACTTACCACCTGATTATTATGTATTTGGTCCATTGTGCCGTAGGCTTTTCCTCAGTCTTGTCTTAAGCAATCACAGGAAATCATTGGTTTGCAGGTTGCCAACTGCAGTATATGACAAAGCCTAACCTCCATACCACCTAAAAGTCACATCAAGCATCAGGCGTTCGTTCTTGTACCTCACTTGGGAAACTCTGGGGTTCTCTAGCTTCTTTGTAGAGTGTGGCCCATCCACACCCCATATGATTCTTATGGTGTTTGTCTATTTAGAACTCTTGTGAGAAAAGATGTCTTTTCAAGAGGGGAAGAGGCTATTTCTTGCCTGGCAGGTGTCTCATCCAGACTGACGTCCACAGATTTCTTTGTCTTACTATTTTTTTGTGTCTGTCAATTCTGGGGCTTGAACTCGGGGTCTGGGCTCTATCCCTTACTGCTTTTGCTCAAGGATACTTTCTACCACTTGAGTCAGACCCCCCACTTATAGGTCCTCCTCCTTCTCCT
This sequence comes from Megascapheus bottae, assembly GCF_031878675.1. NCBI lineage: Eukaryota > Metazoa > Chordata > Mammalia > Rodentia > Geomyidae > Megascapheus > Megascapheus bottae. The sequence goes on along the minus strand of NC_143519.1, from coordinate 53,075,975 downwards.
CCTCCTTCTCCCCATCCTTCTTAAAAAAATAGTTTTAATTGAAGAGATGTTAAGCAGGGGGTTACAGGTTACAGTTACATAAATAAGGTAATGAGTACATTTTTGTTCCAGTCCTGGGGCTTGAACTCAGGGCCTGAGCGCTGTCATTGAGCTTTCTGGAGCCTAGTGCTCTACCACTTGAACCACAGCACCACTTCCTGCCTTTTCTGTGTATGTGGCACAAAAGGAATAGAATCCAGGACTTGGTGCATGCTAGGCAAGCACTCTATAACTAGGCCTCACTCCTGACCCAGTGCATTTGCTTTTGAGCACTGTTACCCCATCCCTCATTTTCTCCCCCTTGGTAGTGGTTAATTGGAGATGAGAGTCTCATGGACTTTCCTGTGGTAGCTGGCTTTGAACCAGGCAATTACCCTCTTGAGTAGCTAGGATTACAGGTTTGAGCCACTGATGCCCTACGCATTGTCTTATCTTGGATGACAAGGTATGGTAAAGTTTCTTTTTCTTATCTTTCTATGGTGTCTGTTCTGTAAGGCTTTTCTTGCCATTTCCCGAACTGGGTTAATGATTTAGTTTCCTAGGACTGTCGTAATAAATGTCCACTTAAGCTATTACTGGGTTACATAAAACAATAGAAATCAAAGTGTCACTTGGGTACTTTACATAAAACAATAGCAATCAAAATGTCACTTTTGGAAGCTCTGAGAGTATCCATTACATACTCCTTTTTCTAGATTCCGGCAGTTCTTGGTATCCCTGGGGTTCTAGTCCTTGCTTTTCTCTTTACCCTCTTAATGTGTTCTTTCCCCCTTCTCTTGGAAAGATGATTTCACCTAATGAAGTAAATCACATGTTGAGTTTTTTTGTTTGTTTTGTTTTTGTCTGAGACTGGGACACACTTGAACTCTTGATCTGATGTTTTTACTCAATGGCTGACACTCTATCACCCGAGCCACACCTCCAACTCCAAGATTCTTAATTATATTTGTAAAGGCCTTTTATTTTCCTCAAATAGGGCTGCACTTACAGTTTTAGGTACATGTATTTTGGGGAGAGGCTCTTTAAACCAGATTAGCTATGGTCAGTTATTATATAAACCATGTGCTTTGGGGTGAGAGTGTTCCACCTGGACAGAGTGATATCAGGTAACATCTATGGATGATAAGTTTTGGGGAAATTGGCAGATTCAACAGGGACACCTTGAAACTCTAAGAAAAGAGAAATATGTCAATGTGTTTTAGGGGGTGTCTTTATAAACTTAGCGGTTGTACCTAATTCTTGTTTCCTCTTATTTCTCTGGGATAAGGTGGATTGATAATGATATTCTTCATTTGAATTGATATGAGACCCCTGTATTGTCTCGAAAGAACAATGAACAATCCTGCCATTTGGCTTTATACAGGAAGAAAAGGCCCTGTTCCCTTCATTATCATTTTACAATTTCATATCCAAATATCTAGAAAATTGTAATGGTCAAATGTACCTGCATGGGGTGTTTTCAAAGGCAATCCAGGAACCACCGAAAGGCCAGGGAACAGGCAAGGGTGGCTTACAGGCAGTTTGGAGATTTAGCTTTAACTGTAGGCAGAAATGGGTTGCTAAAAATGTGAAATTTGGTGTTGCATGGAGAATCATTCATTCTGATGCTTCTCTTAAATAGCAAAGTGACTTAAAACAAATCATATATATTCTCATATCCTAATTTTGATGACATATAGTATGAAACAATAGTGCCTGCTTTATTGGATGATTGCCAGGAAAAGTCACACATTGGATGATTGCCAGGAAAAGTTACACACACACACACACACACACACACACACACACACACACAAACACACACACTCCCAGTTCCTGGTAATTGTGGTGGCACATCATATGTGCTTTAAAAAGATCACTTTAGCATTTCTTCCCAATCACCACCATTCAAAACATTCAAAATCACTTTGTCTAGCTACTAATTTTCTTATGGCTTATCAGGAAACTTAGTATGTTCCATTGTTAAGCCACACTTGGTGGCACATACCTGTAACCTCAGCATTTAAGAAGTGGAGAGAGGGTTATGAGTTTGAAGATAGCCTGGATTGCCTGGTAAGAACTTGTGTCCAAAAAATACCCCAATCCGGGGCCAGGAGTTTGGCCTAGTAGTAGAGTGCTTTCCTAGCATGCAAGAAGACCAGGATTCAATTCCTTGATATGACATACATAGAAAAAAGCAGGAAGTGGTGCTGAGGCTCAAGTGGTAGAGCTCTAGCCTTGAGAAAGTCCAAGGACAGTGCTCAGGCCCTGAGCTCAAGCCCAGGACTGGCAAAAACAAATAACCAATCCAAACCAAACCAAGAAAAATGTTCTGCTGCTAATATTCCAGAGATAACTCTTCTGGCACCTTTATATCCTCCTCTCTGTTGGTGTTGCCTCTCCAAATTTTGTCTTCTCTGTCAAGCTTCAGCCTCTCTGCTCTTAAGTAATTCTTCCATTCCATTAGCTGTGATTTTGGAGATGTGTGCTTTTTAAAGGAACACTAAGGAAATAATTCTAAGAAGAGTCTACAGTCTAGATTATAAAATTTCTAAGAAGGGTCTAGATTCTAAATTTTCCTTTCCTTTCTTTAAAAAATACTCTTTCAGTATATGTGAGCATACTGAAATGTCTTTGTTGCTATAATTATGATCTTTCCGAAAGCATGAAGAAATTTATGTTGTTTAATGTTCCCAAAATATTCCTAGGTTACAAGTCTTATTAAATTCAAGAGAAAATTATCGAGCATCTGTTTATGCCAGTCAGTGGCTTAAGGCACTGAGTTTATCAAGATGAATAAAACTTTGGTCTCATTCATTTTGATATTAACTACAGTCTAATTAGGGAGACAAATATATATATACAAAGGCATACTTCGAACACATGTGCTAAGTGTATTGTTCATATGGGAGGAATACCTGTACTTCATCAAATGTGATGCAGTCTTGTATAGGCCAATCAGGATATCTACCCTGTTCATAATCCCCTCTAAGAGAGCATCCAGAACTCTTAGCTCAGCTTACATTTAACCTTTAGTCATGTGTCTATTACTTTCTTAACTTTTTTGCCATTTAGCCCTCTCCACTGTTTGAGACTCAGTGACCGGTAGCACCCATTTCGCACTGAAATCAAAAGGGTCATGCACATTTTCCAATCCCTAATCCATTGCAGCTAGGAGAGCACAGTGATTTACCCTTGGCTAAATAAACAGTTCCTTATCTCCTGGAGTTGGGAGTGGTAACATAAGGAAGTTGTAATGGAGAGAGATACTTTGTAATAGTAGTTGCAAGGATGTCCAATTTTCATGACTAGGGAGAGAGGAGCAGTGACATCTGGTTCCAGTGTCCATGTGCCAATCACAGCTGCTGCTGTCTAGTGATGGCAACAGACTCCTCTCCCTGAATATGTAGAGTGGTTGGCTGTGATTCTGGCTGCTTTGCTTCTCTTGGTTTCTATTCATTTTCTGAGCATCTTTCTGATCATTGGAAAAGAATCCTAGCCAGACTGATTTCTGTTGCTGGCAACTAAGAATACATTGGCTGAGGCCTGAAAAAGGCTCTACCCCAACAAGAAGAGGTTTGATTAACTGATCTGGGTAGTTTCTCCTTTTGGAGTATTCAAACTGGAAGTATAAGAGTGTGTCACTTGAAATCAAGAACAGAAGCAAAATACACACTCAGAGACTATAAGGCTATGGGGGCCATGTGTAGGCTGAAATTATGAATAAGCAAAATTAACAATAAGCAAGAGTTATGAGTCGGCAAAAATCAAAATTCATGCAGAGGGAAGAGAAGGAATCTGAGGCTGAGCCATGACAGCAGGCACGTGGATATCAAGAGGGACCTGATGGCCAGGATTTGTTTTTGTTTCTTGGGGACTCTGAGATCATCCACTCACTAGATAAGTCTTGAAGCTTGAACTGTTTTCCAATTTCCAAATTACATTTGCGATTCTATGAAGTGGAATAAGCCCATCTATTCATGAGTTTCCCTGAAATTCTAGCTGCTTTTATTAGGTTATTTGTTCTCTACAATGACCATATAATTTGGGATAACTAGGTGAGACTATATTATAAAACCCCAAAGTCCCAAAGGTTGCAAGCATGCTATGATTAGAACCTTGTAAGCTACCATCAACTGGTATAATTCAGAAGTTGCTGATTTACTTCTCTCCGAATGTAATTTCTCCAGAAATTTCCAGTAAGAGAGCCCCTCCTGTGAGCAGAAAATTGATGTTCTGTAAGAAGTCTCTGTTTAAAATATGCTCTGTTTCCTAGAAAGAAGAGTTGGGGTGGCCTTCCTCTGCACCAACTATTGGCAGTGAATCAGACTGGTCATGATTAATTGCTAAATTTGAAGTCTCAAGAGGTCTGTCACAGGGCATGAGCTAGTTAGAAGGCAAGAAAATTGGACATAGGAAAGGGAAGGAAAATGGAAATAAGAGGTGTATGTGGGGGCATTCTAAGGAAATTCCTTATGGGATATTGCCATGAGGGAAAGGCCTAGAACACAGAGTGCGAAGAAGCTAAAGGTCACAGATGGAGCTGTGCCTACAGAGTGAAACCCAAGGTCAAACAATCTGGCTTCTTAACCCACCTGACATTAACTCTAGAGTTTAGGCAAACTGGATCCTCCTTTACCCTGAAGCTCTTGTAGGCAGAGTGGGGCTAAAGTGGCAGAGGAGATATGCATTTTTTCCATCCTCTTAGAGATTCTGCTCAGAATCCCACTAGCAGTCACTGTGGCTCAGAGATGCTTCATGAATCTGTGACCTCTATTTTTTATCTCCAGCAAAATAATGCTCTTCCATGGCTTGTGCAAAAGAAAATATCTGTATGTCTCCCCCAGTCAATAAAAGCTACACAATTATAGGAAAAAAAAGAGGTGGTTTTGTCAATGAGATTTGAAGTAAGGAGCTGCTGTATGTTTGAAAAGAGAAGACATACCAAATTTCTTTAATGAAGTTATCACTAATGATTTCTTTATTTCCTCAGGATCTAAAATGATAAAGTTTGGGCTTTTCCTCCTTAAGAACAGGACATTGAAAATGAAGTAGTGGTGAGTCACATAAGCGTGCAGGTAGGACTAAAATACTAACGTATGGACTCATCCTTCTCATCTGGTCTCAGCCTCAGCATTACTTGTGTGGCCGGATGACGTCCTGTGGGTAATGTGAAGAGCAGATGGGGCCTTCATGCATCATCCACATCTCTGTCTTCTGATTGGCTGAAGTCCACGCACGATGCAGGAAAGGATGCTGGAAGAGGCTATTCATCATTTTAAATTGCTCCGTGGGAGCTTCACAGTTCATAATATGCCCCTAGGGCTCTTCTGAAAAATACATTTTCCTTCGCAATTTCATAACAGCAGAAGGACATCTTGAGGTATTGCATAGGTTAGCAAGAAATGTGGGGTGCAGAGGAAGAGAACTAAATTTGGTCTAAGATATTGATGCTGAATTCTACTCTCAAACATGAACACTGGGAATTCCCATAGTCTGGTGATAGCTTCACTCTCTGTTCCACAGGATAGCCCTGGGAAAAATCTACTTAGAACCTTCACAATGGCAAAAATGTTTTTCCTTGTGGAAGAGCATTGAAGACCTAAGAGCAATAGTCACTGCATATCCTATGAAACTGGAAAAGTTGAGGGGAGGGGTTGGATTAAAAGATATGAGGGAGAATGATGAAAGGGAAGAGATTAATCAAAATGCACTGCACATTGTTAAATGAGAATGTCTGATAAATTACTGAAAGAAATAAAAATATGATAAACAGGTCAGTGTTCTTTGGTGATTTTTAATAGGAGTTAGTGAAGAAGTTCTCAGCCAAGCATACCCGCTGTATTCTTTGTCTCATTTTGCTCCATTTCATGAAGATAGCGCAGCAGAAGTGAGCCAATGTCTCATGCCTGTAATCCTAGCTATTCTGGAGGCTAAGATCTGAGGATCACAGCTCAAAGCAATTTCCAATTAATCATAAAAAAGGCAGAAGTAGAGCTGTGGTTCAAGCAGAGCACCAGCCTTAATTGAGAGAAAAAAGCTAAGGACAGAGCTTACGGTCTGAGTTCAAGCCCCAGTCCCAGCTCATGCACAAATAAAAGTGCTTATGTGAAGGGCATTGACTGCCAGAGGGAGCATTGCTGAGCAGGCAGCTCCTTTGGATATGGAGGTAAAAATGAATGAATAATCAGAAGCCTGGGAACATATACATCTTGAGTAAATGTGCTCTAACGTCAGCACATTCATTGTTTTTCAGGACAATAAGTATTAGTTGAGTATTACCTCAGCTAATAGCAGATGGACAAGTCATGAGGCTTTTGTAAACACTTCAAGGCACAAGGAGAAAGAAGCAGTACATTTGGAGATTCACTATTACATACTGTCTCCTCTGTTTCCCTATTTCTTCCTTCCTTCCTTCCTTCCTTCCTTCCTTCCTTCCTTCCTTCCTTTCTTCCTTCTTTCTTTCCTTCTTTCCTTCCTTCCTTCCTTTTTTCCTTCATTCTCTATACTGGAGATTGAATGCTGGACCAGGGTAAGTGCTCTACTATTTGAATCATGTCTCCCACCCCTAGACTATTTTTTACACATTAAAAATGTTCTTCCAGAGAACCCAAGGAAAATGTCTTTTTTAATATTTTTAAATTTTATTTGTTGAGGACATACTAAACCCACTAGCACAACAATGTTCATTGCAGCACTATTCACCATAGCAAAGATATGGAACCAACCTAGATGTCCCTCAGTTGATGAGTGGATCAACAAGTTGTGGTATTTGTACACAATGGAATTCTATGCTGCTGTCAGAAAGAATGACATCGCCCCATTTGTTAGGAAATGGAAAGACTTAGAAAAAATCATATTAAGTGAAGTAAGCCAGACTCAAAGGAACTTAGGCTCAATGGTTTCCCTCATTCGTCATAATCAGTAGAAACCTTGGGCTCTACTAGCAGAGATTTGCAATAGAGCAAAATCTTGATACATAAGGCCATATAATGTGAAGCTAATTGAAAGGACCTCCAGGATATTGAAACAAAAGCCATATAATGAATGATTGTTGTCCTTAATGTACAATGTTGTCTCTCATCTCCTTTGCTGTCCCTTGGTTATCTCATATTGGTATAGTATCTCACTTTGTTATCTGATATATTGAATTTATTTGTATTTGGATATTTGAAATTTGATAGGGAAGGGGGGAAAACCAAGACGGGTGGGTGGTGCGGGGGGGGGAGGGAAATGGGTACCAAGACATGTGAAAGGGTATCAATGTATGTGAATTAATGCACCTTCTATCTGGCAAATATCATGTAACCCTTTTACTAATTACAATAAAAAATTATTTGTTGACACTGTGTGGAAAAAATCCCCTAGGACCCTGTCCCCTCTTTTGTCATTGTCGAGGTAATGTATAAAGAGGTTACAGGATCCTGGCCCTTTTGTTTGCACTTTGTGTTTTGAGAGTGAGTTTTGCTAATTTTACTGTGCTTCATGATTCTCCTTCCAATGAAATATTTCTATATAATATACATACACTTAAAATGTTCTCGGAAGTGATGCCGTGAAATCAGAGACAGTGATAGCAGCGATCGCAGCTTTTCACCCCTTGCTTGATATGTAAGCAAGAAGGTGGAGCAAAGCATCTCCCAATACGTTTTGTTGTCTACAGGTCACAAGTACATTAATTTATTCGACAAATATTTATTGAATATCTGCCACAGTCTAGGAACTACTTTGAGTTTAGTGGACAAGACAGGCTTGTTCAGGAACAGCCGTGGTTATCACCAGTGTTGTTCAAGCTCATGTCCAATGATACGGGGAGATTTGCCAGAGGAGGACTTGTGCACAGATAGTTCTTAAACCTTCAGTGCTCATGTTGATTATGTTCCTTAAGTTGATCCAGCTGAGACTGACAGGCATTTACAATACCCTTGTCATGTTTTATATGAGAAAGGCACGTGACTGCACAATCCCAAACCTTAATATTGTATCCTCAGCTGGGCTTTAAAACCTTCAAGATACCAACTAAAATGATGTCAAGAGCTGGGCATGGTTTATGCTTTCAATTCCATCTTCCTGTGGTGGAAGGTAGAGTAAAAGGATGTAAGATCAGCCCTCGCAAAAGTTAGCGAGACTCTATTTCTAAAACAACCTACATAGCAGAAAATGCCTGTAATTCCAGCTCTTAAAGAGGCAGAGATAGAAGGGTCACAACCTGTGGCAGCTCAGACAGAATCAGGAGACTTCATCTGAGAAATAAACAGAAGCACAAAGGGTTGGGGGCATGACTCAGGTTGTAGAGCACTTTCTAGTTCCCTGACAAAGGTAAGGCTCCAAGTCTGATTCTCAATATCACCAATCAACAAATCAATCAATCGATCAATAAATCCAGAACATTATTTGAGAGAAAGATCCGCTAAATAATTCAAACTTTTGATTTTCCTTATTTCTTTGATTTATACATCTTTTGGATAAAGAGATACATAATTTGATAAGTAGTATATTTTTGCTAGGTTGTGATGTTCTGAATTCAGGTATGGGGTAGAATAGAGTGAGAGAAGAAATAACATTTTCTGTTTAATGACTATTTTATCTCCATTCTGTTGTTAGTGAAATTACCATTCTGAGGGAGTCATGGAAGAGCAAAACACAGAAAAATGTTTAATATTAAGTACATACCTTTATATGCTGTACCTTACCTATATATGGCATTTAACTTTAGGTACTTTAAAAATAGATTTTGGGGCCAGGAGTGTGGCCTAGAGAATCCTTGGTACCACATACACAGAAAAAGCCAGAAATGGGGCTGTGGCTCAAGGGTAAAGTACTAGCCTTGAGAAAGCTCAAGAACAGTGTCCAGGACCTGAGTTCAAGCCACAGGACTGGCACAAAAAAATAATAATACAAAATTCTGGAACAATTCTAAATTTACAGAAACACTGCAAAGATTGCAGTGAGTTCTTACTAGCCCACACTCAGCTTCTTCTTCTGTTAGTAACAGCTTATGATATATTTATTGTAATTAAACCAATTAATGTTCTAAAATTGATATGTTATTCTTAATAAAATGCCAAGTTTTTTTTTTCTCTTCAGATTTTTAAGCCTAATATTCTAGGATCTCATCCAGAATATCACATTCCCATTGAGTTATCCTTTTCTCTTAGTCTGTTTTTGGCTCTACTAGTTTCTCAGACTTTTTGGTAGGCAAGCACTCTACCACTAGGCAATCTCTCAGCCCTCTCAGACTTTTTGGTCTGACAACTTTCCCAAGTTAGAGAATTCTTGTCTGGCCATCTCATGGCATGTCCCTTAATTGAGATTTGTCCAATTTTCCCCCCATGATTAGACTAGTAGAGGAAACACCCAGAGTCAAATACCAGGGCTATCACATCTGGTCCAGAGCCCATTCATAACTGACCCCTGTTGATGTTAACAGTGGTCACCTCGTTGAGGTAATAGTTAGCTAGCAGAAGTTACTCTTTTGAAAAAGTTACTCTGCCTGTGAAGTTATTGTTTGTCCACTTAAATAACAATTTCTAAGCTGCTCAATAGAAAAAATCCAATATCAGTGGAATGCTCTTCATGCTTGGCAGTTTTTCAGGATGTATGGGCTTTTGTGGTCAAGGGGCTAGTGCTATACCACTTGAGCCACAGCTCTATTTTTTGGAATTTTGGTAATTTATTGGAGATAAGAGTCTCCCGCCCAGGCTGTCTTTGAACCAGGATGCTCAGATCTAAGCCTCCTGAATAGCTAGGATTATAAGTGTGAGCTGCTGGTATCTGGAAAAGATACTTGTATTTTTACTTTCGATATTACTGTTTAATTACCTATTGATTAGTTGTTGCTGTAGGCACGAAGCTTAAGCTCGGTACTCTTGGGCATCACTTCTAATCTTACAGATTTAGTTTTGAGTCAATTTTGTTCTTGATGTCAACAATCTTATCCTCAAAGTCCTGAATGATATCTTTACCCTGATGTTTTTGAGCTTCCAATTTTTTTTTATTTCCTTCAAATATTCTATTCCCTCCTGGCCTTTTTCGAGTATAGATCTCAGAAGGCTGGATCTCTGTTTTCTTGAGTGCTCTGCCATCTTTTTGGTGATACTTTCTTTTTTTTGCCAGTCCTGGGGCTTGAACTCAGGGCCTGGGCACTGTTCTTGAGCTTTCTCAAGGCTAGCACTTTACCTATTGAGCCACAGCACCAGTTCCTTCTTTTCTGTATATGTGATATCAAGGAATCAAATCCAGGCTTCACACATGCCAGGTGAACACTCTAAAAGTAGGCCACACACCAAGCCCTTGGCTGATACATTGTTAACAAAGTGTAATATATATTCCAATTACTACCACCCATCTTATTTCACCTTACAAAATGTTTAATGACTTTCACTTATTAACAATAAATACTATTATTTGTTTGTTGATAGGCTGGTGAGCTTTAAAACAATATATGGGGTTTTTTTGCCGTTAGTGAATTCGGTCTACATTTATTATTGAAGATCACATAGTCAATTAAGTTAAAGGTGATGTGATATATTTGTTTGTTTTTGTCAATACAGGTTCTTAATACATAGCTCAGAGTAGCCTGGAACTTGCTGGGTATTCGCAGCTGCATTTAAACTCATGACCCTCTTGCTTCAGCCTTCCGGGTGCTGGATTACAGGCATGCATTCCCACTCTTGGCTCATAAACTCTGATTTTATATGACTTCTTTACTCTTCCTATTGTCATATAAAACAAAGTTAAGAGCATGAACATAGATATAATTCATTTACTAAGGGAAACCCATGGGTGTTTTTATTGTTCACACTTCATAAAAATTTATTATGATAGTAAACCATTACATTGCATTATTTCAAAATAACTATTGAGAATCAATCCATTATCATTGCGGTCTCATTTTCACTGTAACTAATTACAAAACATCTGAAATAATTCTATTAACTTTATGTCATAATTTTGGCTGCAGAGACAAGTAATCCAGCATACAAAAATAGATCAGCAATTTATTTTTCATTGTTTTAATAATATTCTTAAAATACATACGAAGAACAATTTTAAAAAGAAGTCAGCCAGCCTTTTTCTAAAAAGAAAAAATCAAGTCTGGAATCACCTGCTTGTATTAACACTGAGAGTAGCTTCACCAGTTGGATTGTCTATAAGGCTTTAAAAAAAATCATGAAGGGTATATAAGTTAGCTTTTTGCTATTCTGACCAGAATATCTGAGAGAAAAACTCAAAGGAGAAAATCTCTGTTTTGGCTCCTGGTTTAGAGATTCCATCCATGGTGGAACAGGGCCCTAAAGTCAGGCAGGAAGAGCTCACAAGGTGGGAGATTGGAATTAGAGAAGAAGGAAACATTAGCACCAGGGTTACCTTTCTCCTTTTTTTCTCTTTCATTCCATCTGGGTCTCCTGCCTAGGCCATAGTGCCACCCATACACAGCCAATGTCTCCTCTGAGAAAAGCCTCTGTGGAAAGCCCTGATAGGCAGACTCAGCACACAGAGCGTCATCAGCTTTATAATCAGTACAAACCATCCCAGAAGGTGGGTACGTTCTTCCACTACTGTTTACTGGTGCTTACAGCTGCGTAGGAAGTTATCTGAACATAAGGATTTTAATAAAGCAATGTGATTTGATTAGAAAAATCTCATCTGTGTGGGCAAACTTGTAATGAAATGAAAACTTTTAGTATTTACTTTCCTAAATTTCTTTGGGAATATAGTAGATTAAACAAAATGCCTCTAAGTGAAAAAATAGCAAGCGAAATTTACGTTCAGCTGAGTTGTGTAGAAACTGAGAAAATAAATTATCCTAAGTGCTAACAAGTCCTGTGTAAATTAGAATTCTGATTCTTTATTTTCACGACACTGAGTTGTCATTTGATAACTGACATTTCTTACATGATTTTTGAGCTTTCACATCAGAAGGAATTCAGAGTTGGGAGGCATTACTATCGACATATGTGTTTATTTAAAATGTAATAATATAACAATGGCCTGTAAGTTGTTTGTTGTTTCTTGTGCCAGTTCTGGAGCTTCAGCTCAGGAGTGGGTGCTGTCCCTTAGCTTTTTCTGCTCCAGGCTGGTGCTCTACCATTTGAATCAAATCTCTAAATCTGGTGTTTTGCTAGTTAATTGGAGATTAGAGTCTCACAGCCTCTCTGCTCAGGTAGGCAATCTAGCCTCAGATCTCAGCTTCCTCAGTAACTAAGATTATAAGTGTGACCCACCAGTACCTGGTGACCAGAGTAGCTCTTATTAGAAAACTCTCAGTGAATGATAGTTTTATGTTTAATATTTATCACATTTTTGATACTTTCATATCAATATATGTTTATATATGAACACATATATTTGTAATCATAAATATTTATGTTAATAAATACATATTTCAATCATGGAGCTTGAACTCAGGGCCTGGGTGCTTTCCCTAATCTCTTTGGCTCAAGGATGATCCAATTGGAGCCACAATGCTACTTCCAGCTTTTGAGTGCTTAATAGGAATTAAGAGTTTCCTGGGGAGTTTTCTGCCTGGGCTGGCTTTGAACTGTGATCCTCACATCTCAGCCTCCTGAGTAGCTAGGATTACAAGGCATGAGCCACCAGCACCCAGCTTACTCTCATGATTTAATAAACCATTTGAATATACAATATAGTTTAATAATCATTATCATGGTAGCTTAGTCTAGAAGACAGTTATACTACCCAAAACCTTATGTTCATAGATAATATAAAAATGCATTAAATTTTAGTTTATATATATATTTTATTGCAGAGAAAAATGTGCGAGGGGGATAAATAAAAGCCTTATGAGTACAAAAATACATTATAAAATTCACTTGTGGGGGTAGGTGTGAAAGGGAGTGGACTGGAAGTACAGGCTCAAATAGAAAGAAGAAGATGTAAAATTTCAAATTTTAGTGTATTTTTAAATGGATGATGCTGGATACCAAAATTATGTGGTATTTAAATTCATGTGGTCACATTTTTTTAAAAAAATGACATGAAGTACACAAGACGTTAAAAAGTCTATCACATTTAAACTTACAGCAAAAAGTTTTAGATGTTACCTTTAAAAAAATGTGTGGAGGGCACACAGTTTATCCAAGTTATTTTAAGATGTTGTACAGGCAAGTGTAACATTCTTTTCCAAACATCCTTTCAGTTTTTTTGTCCCACTTTTTGGTTATTGTACTCATCTAGCAATCAACTCATCAACTCAACCAAGTATGTACTGACTCCATGTGTGGGAAAACAACTTAAGGAGAGGAATGTGAGACCTGTGTGAATGGGTTCACCTGTAAGCAAGGAGCACAACACTCCAAAGGGCACATCCTCGTTCTTGAAGTCCTGTAGCCATCCTTGGCAAGTTTAAATTCTCACATCCAGACAACTGATTCACACCTTCTCTCTCTTCTAAACTCCTATCTTACTTCTTACACATCTCAAATCACAACTTGCAAATTGATCTCATGCTTCTCGGAGAACGCAGTTGAAACAAAATAAGACTTTTCTCCTCATTCTCCAAGCAGCCTTGGTATTTATGGCCAGCCTTCCCTCGAATAACTGGATCTGAAGTCATTCCTGTGGGAGTCCAGTACTTCTTATAGCCTGGATTCCATTCTCTCTCAGCTTTTGGAGGCTATTCCAATCACATACACTCTTTCTCTCTTGTATTGTCATTAATATCTTTTTAAAATGCTCATTCCCAGAAGCTTCATAGCTGACTTTTATGTATCTTATCTTGAAAAAATGCCCTGTAAACTCATGCCCCTATCTTATCCTTCAGATCTCTTCGGTTTCATTCTTAATCAAATCTAAAAAGAGTTTCGTGTAATCAATCACTATTTTACTTCCTTACCTTACATTCCTTGACTTGATCTACTCTCCTTCCTTCTGGTTCTCTATGAAGACTTCTCTCTGTAAAGGCAGCAGGGGATTCTACACTACCAAATGCAGTGACCATTTTGGTGTTCTGGACAAATCAGATCTTCCTAGAAGAGTGCATTGTGGTATCTGAGAAACTATAAGCTAGCTCAGGGTTTGCATCCCACTTGTCTTTCAATCTCTTTTGCCTTTTTCTCTTCAACTTGGCCTCTATGTTTGGAGTTTCCTCTTTTCTGTCACTAGATAGTCTCATTAGACTTCATTCTGTGGCTGACCTGCTTTTGTTTTGTTTTGCTTTGTTTTGTTTTTCCCTGGTCCTGGGGTTTGAACTCGGTGCCTGGACATTAACCCTGAGATACAGCTCCACTGCCAGTCTGCCACAACAGACTCAACCAACTTGGAACTAAAAATACATGGGGAAAAATAGTTTTTTTTAATGTTTCAAAAACAGGGCCTTTCTCACTTTGTTATCTGATATATTGAATTTATTTGTATTTGGTTATTTGAAATTTGATAGGGAAGGGGGGAAAACCAAGACGGGTGGGGGGTGTGGGGGGGAGGGTAATGGGTACCCAGACATGTGAAAGGGTATCAATGTATGTGAATTAATGCACCTTCTATCTGGCAAATATCATGTAACCCTTTTACTAATTACAATAAAAAAAGAGGAAAAAAAACAGGGCCTTTGTTTGTGTTTGAACTAATATATTTTCTTGTCTGAACTTTTATTTTTTTTATTTCATTATCAGAGTGATGTATACAGGAGTTACACTTACGTTTGTAAGGTAGTAAGTACATTATTTCTTAAACATTGTTACCCCTTCCCATGTTTTGCTCCCATTACCCCTTCCCAAATCCCTCCCAAGTTGTAGAGTACATTTTCCAACATATTGTCTTGTGAATATTGCTGTTACACTGGTTCATCCTTTGTGTTTTGTGTCATCATCTTGTTTTTTTCCCCCTTCACTTCCCTTATTCAAATAAAGAAATAAATGTATATACAATACACCAGGTACCAAGGTCAGATACAGCAACAACAGAGGATAAACCATAAGGGAAAGAAAAAGAGGAAAAAAAAGAAGAAAAATGAGAAAAGAAATGACTTTACATAGTACATTAAAAACAATAACCACAAAGATAAATCTCTTGTTTCTCTATCTATATGGCCATATGCACATAGCTTTTGAGCTATTGGACCCCTCTGCCAGGAAAATCCTAGACCCATGTTAATTATTACAAATGAAGAAAACCATGGAGCTTATGTTCCTTTGGGTCTGGCTTACTTCACTTAATATGATTTTTTCCAAGTCATCTTATTTCCTTACAAATGGGGCAATGTCATTCTTTCTGATGGCAGCATAGAATTTCATTATGTAAATATATCACATCTTCTGGAACTCCAGATGTGTGAGAGAATAAATTTCTGTTGTTTTAAGCCAACTAGCTTAAAGTTGGGGAACTAATACAATGAAGCATTGCTTTTCAAGTTTCTTTTTATGAGGGCCAATTAATGGCAAATTTCAACCATCAATTTTCTGAATATATTTTTATCTCCTCCTCCTCCTCCTCCTCCTCCTCCTCCTCCTCCTCCTCCTCCTCCTCCTCCTCCTCCTCCTCCTCCTCCACCTCCTGCTCCTCCTCTTCTTTTGTTCTGGTCCTGGGGCTTGAACACAGGGTCTGGGTGCTGTCCTTGAGTTATTTCTCTTCCTCCTCCTCCTCCTCCTCCTCCTCCTCCTCCTCCTCCTCCTCCTCCTCCTCCTCCTTCTTCTTGTTTTGCTCAGGGCTAGTGCCTTACATTTTCTTTTTTTTATTGTAATTAATAAAAGGGTTACATGATATTTGCCAGATAGAAGGTGCATTAATTCACATACATTGATACCCTTTCACATGTCTTGGTACCCATTACCCTCCCCACCCCCGTCTTGGTTTTCCCCCCTTCCCTATCAAATTTCAAATATCCAAATACAAATAAATTCAATATATCAAATAACAAAGTGAGATACTGTAACAATATGAGATACCCAAGGGACAGCAAAGGAGATGAGAGATAACATAGTACATTAAGGATAACAGTCATTCCTTATATGGCTTTTGTTTCAATATCCTGGAGGTCCTTTCAATTAGCTACATTTTCTTTTTGAATATTGGAGATAAGCATCTCATGGACTTTCCTGTCCAGGTTGGCTTCAAACTGTGATCCACAAATCTCAGCCTTCTAACTAGCTAGGACCATAAGCATGAGCCTCTGGTGCCTGATTGACTTTTGAAATAGAAGTGTATACATATATATATGGAGCATATATATGATATATATCTTGGAGTATATATATTATATGATATCATAGAGTATATATATATTTGATATGATACATATGTTATATGACCATATATAGAACTAATATTAGATTGACATTTATTTTATTTATTTATTTATTTTTATTTTTTTATTGTAATTAGTAAAAGGGTTACATGATATTTGCCAGATAGAAGGTGCATTAATTCACATACATTGATACCCTTTCACATGTCTTGGTACCCGTTTCCCTCCCCCCCCCACCCCCCACCCGTCTTGGTTTTCCCCCCTTCCCTATCAAATTTCAAATATCCAAATACAAATAAATTCAATATATCAGATAACAAAGTGAGATACTATAACAATATGAGATAACCAAGGGACAGCAAAGGAGATGAGAGACAACATAGTACATTAAGGACAACAATCATTCATTATATGGCTTTTGTTTCACTATCCTGGAGGTCCTTTCAATTAGCTTCACATTATATGTCCTTATGTATCAAGATTTTGCTCTATTGCAAATCTCTGCTAGTAGAGCCCAAGGTTTCTACTGATTATGACGAATGAGGGAAACCATTGAGCCTATGTTCCTTTGAGTCTGGCTTACTTCACTTAATATGATTTTTTCTAAGTCTTTCCATTTCCTAACAAATGGGGCGATGTCATTCTTTCTGACAGCAGCGTAGAATTCCATTGTGTACAAATACCACAACTTGTTGATCCACTCATCAACTGAGGGACATCTAGGTTGGTTCCATATCTTTGCTATGGTGAATAGTGCTGCAATGAACATTGTTGTGCTAGTGGGTTTAGTATAGATTGACATTTATTTTTGTCACCACATTGCAGGTTTTATTCTGTTGTCTGATGCTTTTTATAGAAGCTACTGAGAACATACTGTAATTCTAATTGCTATTTAGAACATTTTCTTTTTTCTTCAGATGTATCAATCAATTTTTTCAGATGTCTTTTACTTCCCTTTGGGGCCTTGCACCTTCATTCTGATGTATTAAGTGTGTACTTGTCTTTAACCATGTTTGAGATTCATTAAGTCTGCCCAATCATATCTTTCATCCTATTTGTAAGATTCTCAGTCACTAGCTCTTAGAATATTATCTGAACTCCTCCTTTCTCTTCTTCTAGTTCGCCTTGTTTATGTTTCTTAACCATTCCTTAATGTTTCCCATTTCATTATCTTTCAGAAATAATTTCTTTTGATTTATTTCCAGTTCATATTCCCTCTTTAGCTTCATCTAATAGAGAATTTGATTTATCCTCTGCAGTCACTGAGGTTTTATTTTCACATTTTCTTATTTGAATATGCTCAGTTCTTTGCATACATTTTTCATTCTCTTCCTTTCTCGCTTGTTGACATTAACCTCCAAGGTGAAAATATTCAATGATCATGGGGTGGAGCCCTTGTGACTGGGATTAGGGGCTTTGTAAAAGGAGCCAGTGATTTCTCAGCCCTTCCACCAGAGGAGGCCAAGAAGATGCTCTCTTTGAGACACAAAGTGGGCCTTTATCAGGCGTGATTCCTGCTTTCACCTTGGACTTCTCAAACTCCTGAAGTGTCAGAAATATGTTTTAACTTTTTATAAGCTACTTAATTTATGGTATTTATTATAACAGCTCAAACAGACTAAGGAGTATGCTTATTTTAGATCACATATCCGATGATCCTCATATCTGAATTACGTGGGAGTTTAATTCTATTCTTTCTATGTATGTTGAGGCTCATTTCCTCTAAGGAAACCTGAGGCACTTGGTTGTGGGTTCACAACTCCACAGGACATTTAATTGTATTTCTTCCAGATCAGAAGCACTCTAGACTTAAGTTCTTAGATTTCTGTTTTCTGGGCCATAATATATGGTATAGATGCTCATTTTTCACCGACAAGGACATTTTTTCTTCGAGGGTTATCCTTCACCAAGGGACAAGGAAGAGTTAGGCAGACTTTTACCAATTTATTTCTTCACTTGAAAGTAGTTTTATGAATGTAGTTGAAAGCACAATTGTTCACTTTCAACAGGCCCAGAATCTGCATGAGCTTTGGAATGGGTGAAACTGGTAGATACAAGTAGTGATTCCTGTGTGGGAATCCACAGGAGAGCCTCAACACAGGAGTGTCAGAATTTAGATACCACTCTGCCAGGCATGGGGGCTCCCTCCTCTAATCCTAGCTACTCAGGAGGCTGAGATCTGAAGATCATGGTTCAAAGCCAGCCTGGGCACTAAAGTCTGTGAGACTCTTATCTCCAATTCACCACTAGAAAACCAGAAGTGGTGCAGAGGCTCAAGGGGTAGGGTGGTAGCCTTGCTCTGAAGAGCTCAGGGACAGAGTCCAGGCCCAGAGTTCAACCCCCATGATTGACAGAAAAAAAAAAAAGAATTTAGTTACCACTCTATCTATGTCTTATATGTGTATGTACATGTGTATATGTGTAGTCATGGGTGAGTATAAGAGACAGATATATCTGTATATATACACAAATATTTATATACAATTATATTCTGGTGTATTTAGTACCTTCCACAAGTAATATTTGTGTTGTTTGTTTATTCTCTATTACCTAAATTGACAATAAGTTTCATGTGGATAAGAATGATGTCTACCAAGACATGAGAAAGGGTATCAATGTATGTGAATTAATGCACCTTCTATCTGGCGAATATAATGTAACCCTTCTATTAATTACAATAAAAATATATGGGAAAAAGAATGATGTCTAAACTCTAGTCCCTAGTACATAATAGATACTCAATAACTATTAATGCACAGATGGAAGAATAAGCAAACATCTTAAATAATAGATGGCAATCTCAGATTGCAAGCAAGGATGAGCAAGAAACACTTACTTTGTAGAATTTTAGTTAGTTTCTGCTTCTGATTCCTCTTTCAATCACTTAGTTAACCTTAGTACTTCTAAGGATTTCCTTTCACCATCTGTCTCTTGAATGATTCTTAGATCTTACACAGTTTTGAGAAGGCCATCTGGTTCATGAGTCACTCTTCAAGTCTACCCCATGTCTATCATCTCTGCTTGATCACCTTTATCAGGTCTGCTTCTTCAATATTTCTTTTCTTGATGATGCTCAGCATTCACAAAACTCTGCCCAGATAAAAAAAACTCCATGCCGAGTCATAGGGCTGGGGAACAATTCTCGTTCCCTGTCTTTCTCTATAATTGCCTGTAAATCTCCTTTGTCTAATAGTGTAAGGATTTACCAGAATCTTGCAACAACCATTGTTATATTTCTTGTACTTTTTTTGTGAGGCCGTGAGTTTACTCTCACTAGAAAGAAGAGAAAGGGTAAGGAGACAAGATGGAAGAAGGAAATTTAAATGAAGCCTCAAAACAATATGTTTTTGGTATTGGTTATCCATTGGTAATGTTGATTAGAGAGAATAAGGAATAAAGAAAAATCCTAAAGGATTACTTGGGGGAAAAGACATCCTTTGGAATTTCTTTGGGAAACTGGACAGAAACAGTGCAAATTAAACACCACTGATATAAAACTGGTGTTAGCAAATATTGTATAGATGATCAATTCATATATATCGTGTATGTTTTAAGAATTGTTGATCATTTGTCATACAGCTTCTGTGTCAATTCTGCAATTCTGTAGCAGTCAAAATTACCATACGTGATATAAGCAGATAAACTTGTCAGTATTCCAAAAAGTTTCTTTATAAAACAGACAATGGATTAAATTTCACTAACTTCGTTTTAATTAATTAATTTTTATGGTAATATATACAGGGGTTACAGTTATATTCCCCAGATAGTAGGCGTATTACTTCTCACACATTGATACCCTTCTT
Source organism: Megascapheus bottae (assembly GCF_031878675.1). Classification (NCBI taxonomy): domain Eukaryota; kingdom Metazoa; phylum Chordata; class Mammalia; order Rodentia; family Geomyidae; genus Megascapheus; species Megascapheus bottae. Next base: position 53,055,950 of record NC_143519.1, on the reverse strand, counting down.
AAGTTTTTGTCCTCATTTCCCTCCCCTCACTCCCTCCCAATCATCTTGTTTTCCCCCTTCCCTTTCCTATTTCAAATAAACATATATACAATATACTAGGTAACAAAGTCAGATACAGTAACAATATGAGATTAACCTAAGGGCAACGAAAGAGAAGAGAAATAACATAGTACATTAAGAACAACAATCACACAAGATAAAGCTTTTTTTTTTCCATATCCTAGGGAGGTCCTTTCATTTAGTCTCATCCTATATGGCCTTATGCATCTAGATTTTGAGCTATTGCAATCCTTTGCTAGGAGAGTCCTAGATGTGTACTAATTATTACAAATGAGGGAAACCATTTAGCCTATGTTCCTTTGGATCTGGCTTACTTCACAAGTCTTTCCATTTCCTTACAAATGGGGTGGTGTCGTTCTTTCTGATGGCAGCATAGAATTCCATTGTGTATAAATATCACATCTTGTTGATCCAATCATCTACTGTGGGGCATCTGGGTTGGTTCCATATCTTTGCTAAAGTAAATAATGCTGCAATGAACATCGCTGTGCTAGTGGCTTTAGTATGTCCTTGTTTCTGGATGTTTGGATAAATGCCAAGGATAGATTTCCCTAACTCTGATATTATACATGATCCATGACCTTCCCAAAGCCTGATCCAATGTTGGATTAATAGGTGTGTGTGTGTGTGTGTGTGTGTGTGTGTGTGTGTGTGTGTGTTTTCATGCACGTGTGCACCCTGGTGTACAAGTTTTGTGTTAGGGAGTAAACCCAGGGCCACACTAAGCAGGTACTCTATTATTTGAACTATGCCACTAGTCCATTTTGTATCTAGTATTTTGCTTGTGAGATAGGGTTCTATTTGCCTAGGCTGGATTTGAACTTGCAATCCTCCTGACTCAAGTCTTCAGAGTAGCTAGGATCATGGGTGCATTCCACCACACCTAGTAGTAGTTAAATCTTTATGTAATCTGTTGGGCACCCACCTTAAATGGTCAGGGCCCAGACATTTAGGCTGTGAAACTTGCAGTGGCAGACACAATTTTTCTAGAATTCTAATTTTTACTTGAAATCTTGAACTTTATCATTGGCATCCAATACTGTCAGCTGTTTTTCTTAATGTGGTAGCCTCATTTGGTTCATTGTTGAGACAATGCCTGTCAAGTACTCAAAATTAAATCAATATGGCTCTTCACAGATTTAAGTGAAAGTAACATTTTTTTCCCTGCAAAGAGTGGGCAGATCAGCACACAACTCAAATATCTTACAAATACTTTTTTTTGAGATAACATCATTTTTCTGTAGGCTGTGAAAGTGCTTTTCTACATATTTCCCAATTTGTCAAACAGAATGCAAAACATGATGTATGCATGGGGCAGATATTTCTTTAGTTAAACCAATGGAGTACTATTTCGTTAAGGTTTATGTGGAAGTGATGCTCTTCTAGCTCTTCTCTCCCCTTCCCCCATGCACGAGTACAATGACAGACAATATACAGTGTCCTGGTGGTGATGACTGCATCTATCCCAGATGCTTCCTTGATTTGTGCTAAGCTACCAACAGTTTGGCTCACCCTAATTTTACACTATCAGCGTGTTTATCAACACAATGACAAAGGCAAACAAAGTCATAGTGTCTTTAGGACACTATGTTTCAGAATATCCTACAGGTATCTCAGGACCTCTCAGATGTCCATGGCCCATACTTAAGTTCTATGGTATTGGCTGGTAGCTAATTTCTCCTGATCTTTAGCTCCCCCTTACTCCCCTCAAGCCCCACCTCCATGCTCCAAACCCCCCATGACTTTACTCATGAAGCTGAAAAATTAATTGCATTCTTTTTGGGGGGAAATCTGGCTTTATACTACCTTCATCTTCTACTTTCTCTATTCTTCCCTTTTTATCTCCTTTTCTATTTTCTATTACTTCTCACTGCCCTTTTCCTCCTTCTCTTCCTCTTCTTCTCTTTCTCCTCCTCCTCTTTCTTTTCCTCTTTCTCATCCTCATCCTTCATTTTGTTTTATTGTGGTAAAAACAATAAAGATGAATACTTTACCTCCTGGGCCATGCTTTCAGCCCTTCCATGTTCTCAAGATATTGTCTTTTTGACTTTGCTGTACATGGCTTCAAACTTCTGATCCTCCTGTTTCTATCTTCTGACTTAATGGGGGTTACAGATGTGTACAGTCAGAACTTATTTGAGACCACCCTTCCTGTTGTTTTTAAGTGTATGATACAGTATAGTCTGAAAGTCAGGTTACTATATAGCAGATAATTGGAATTTGAATCACCAAAAATATGAATAACAAACCATATTTTGGTTTGTATATCCAAATATATGATTTTTTCCTTCCTTCCTTCCTACTTTCCTTCCTTCCTTACCCTTCCTTCTTTCCTTCCTTTCTTTCTTTTTTCTTTCCTTCCTTCCTTCCCACAACCCCTGACAACTTCCATGCTATTCTTTGCTTCTATGGCTGAATTCTTTAAGCACTTAAATACTTTATTGTAGTATAATGTTCTCTGGTCTGATAATGCTATCAAATATGAAAGATTTTTTTAAGAGAAAGTCTGTCTTCTGACTAACCAAATTCTGTGGAGAATTTCTTACATATTGATTTTAAATACTGAGAGGATATTTTACAGGAGTGATAAAAGTTACTCTAAAAAGTAAAAATAACATACCCTGTCTTAATTACATTGGATGTCTGCCACCCCATCATCGTTAACGTTGTTTGTTCTACAGTATTGGGCACTGAGTTATGAAATTACGATGGAGAAAATTGCTTTGCTAATTGGGTGCTAAACATTTATGCATGCTTAACCATCCTCTTTTAGGGTAACTGACAAGCACCGATGGTCCATCACTTGTCTATGAGAAAGCTGAAATGCTTTAGCTCAGCTTGGAGGGGACAATGCCTTCAGAGGTGCCTGCACCTCTCATACTGTCTGAATCTTGATGCCACATTACTCATCTTGGGGTGGGCTGGTGCTTAACGTAGCTTTCAGTGAAAAAATTCTGAGGCTAGAACTTGTCTTTCAAAGCATTGTGCCCTGCTGGAGCAGCCTGGTTAGCATTGTGATTCGGGTAAACTTCTGTTCATTTGTGACACTGAGGTTGATTTCTGGGCTTTGCACTTTCTAGGAAAATACTCTTACCTGTGCCTCCAGCCCTGTTTTCTGCTAGCTATTTTTTTTTAAAATTTTTTCCCAGTCCTGGGCACTGTCCTTGGGCTTTCTCAAGGCTAAAGCTCTACCATTTGAGCCAGAGCACCATTTCTGGCTTTTTTTTCAATGTATGTGGTACCGAGGAATCGAACCTGGGTCTTCATGCAAGCTAGGCAAGCACTCTATCACTAGGCTAAACTCCTGGCCCTCTGCTAGCTATTTTTAGATAAGGTCCCACTTCTTGCCCAGGTGCATGCTGAAGCATGGCATACCTACCTTAGGTTACAATAGAATATAGAGTAGTGTGGAATAAAATAGAAGCTAGAATAAGAAACATGCATCAAGTCTAGCTTTCCATTGAGAAAGGATCTCATGAACGTTTCTACCTGGGTTGGCCTTGAATAGCAATCTTCAAACTCTCCACCTTCCAAACATCAAGGATTATAAGGAAGAGCCAGCCCTGCCTGGCTACTTGGACAGTTTTTTTTTTTTTTTGCCAGTCCTGGGCTTGAGCTCAGGGCCTGAGCACTGTCCTTGGACTTTCTCAAGGCTAGAGGTGTACCACTTGAGCCTCAGCACCTCTTCCGGCTTTTTTCTATGTATGTGGTACCGAGGAATTGAACCCGGGTCTTTGTGCATGCTAGGCAAGCACTCTACCACTAGGCCAAACTTCCGGCCCCTACTTGGACAGTTTTATTGCAGTGATCTACCTATACTGAGGGTTTGTGGTGCTAAATGTAAATTCAATTTCCCATTTGCCTCTGAAGCTCAGTATTTATTTTGTTAATCCCCAATCTGAATAATGATTTTATACATACTAGTTGTCCTCATTTACACAAATTATATAAAGGGGCTAATAAAAGTTCAGTTAAAAAATTTTCAATTAAAACTATGCGAGGCAAACTTCCTTTGAAAAGAAGTCTCCCTGAGCTTTGGACAGAACAGACCTAGGTTTTGTTGGCTCTGAGACATGATTTGGACATACCTGTATAAAAAGTAGGAAATTACAATGATCTTACATAAAATGAGTATGTACATTTTGACAAATTATATAATTCTTTACAATTTAGAGATGTCTTTAGGACACTTATCAAAGGACAGAGAAATCCCTCATTTCTTTCTGTCCTTCCTTCCTTCTTTCTACCCTCCATCCCTTTCTCCTTTCCTTTTTTTCTCCTTCCTTCCTTTCCATAGAGATAGGCAGGTAGACAGACAGACAGACAGATAGACAGATAGATAGATTTAGACAGAGTTTTCCAGTGTAGCCCAAGCTGGCTTCAGACTTGTCATTCTCCCACCTCAGTCTCCTGAGTGCTGGGATTACCAGCAGTTACCACGACATCTAGTGAAAAATTCCTTCGAGAGGCACCTGGCTGGCTTTCTTGGACACTCTACAGTTTGACAGCTGGGCACATGGATGGCCGGGGCTGATCCAGGAAGGATCATTTGCTTCATAGTGCATTCATCTTGACCTTGAGAAAACTCTAGAATCTTGACAAAGCTACCTGTTACATTCTGTCAAAGAACATAGCTGATTTTCAAGGGATTCTAAATTTATGCCTGGGTTTGTTGAAGTGACAAAGACACCTTGGTTCTTTCTTCTCATGAAGCTTGGTCACATGTTGACATTTAAAAGTCTTGCTTATTGTGACATTATACTTAAACATTATTAGGCATGGAACCATGCAAGAGGATACATATATCATCTGTAGGAGGTTATAATGGAGATGCTAGAGAATTTAAATGTCCAATGATTTTAAGGTGGTCTGTCTCTCTGGAAGGAAGTTTGGAAGGCAACATTTTCATGAGCTGTATCAGATAGCAAGTAATACTTTATTCCCAGTATCAAGCTTATTATGCTAACAAGTTTATATGATCATGAAAGGACAAGGCCTTATGCATATCTTTTAAAATGAAAGTTAAACTCACAGAAGCCTGAGATTTAAATAGATTAGTTAAAACAATAATAAAGGCCCTCAGAATAATCTTGTAAAATATGCAAGTCATGTTCTGTTTTATGAAAAATTTTCTTCTTTTCATCTAGCAAGGTTATATAGTGATATTTTCTCTTCTCTTGTGTATTAACTTACTTTAGTAAATTATGAAATACAGGAGTGAAAAATAAAAATTGGAAAAAGGTCTGAAGAAATAAACCTGTGGGGAAATTTACATTTTATTGCCCTACGGATAATAGATTAGCCATTCATAAAGAGTGAACACATCTATAATCTATCAACTTTTGTAACATCAGAAGATTCCAGTGGATTTTGGTGTCTAGTTCTCAGCACTAGGATGAAAGTAGGATATTTTGTTCATATACTCATTGAGTCAAACATTCAGTCCTTTATTTTATTTAGGTATAGTGTAAAATGATTCAAAGTGTCTTATCATTGGAGTAATTGATCAGTTGGACTCTTAATAGCCTGAATTGTTATAAATTCCTGAAACCTCTACATTTATCCCTCAGTGAAGTTTATTTGAGATTATACATACTTTATAATTTCATGTCACTATGATGGACTGATAAGGTAAGCAAAAACATTAAGACTTCCTCAGGTCTTTAGATAGCATCATATTTTAAATTTGAATGGATAATTTTATTTTTATTTTAAAGTTTAGTGATGGTTTTTATATTTTAATTGTGAATAATATTCATCACTAGAAGGATGTGATATTGAGCCTTTGTGATCCTCTCCTAAGAATATCCTTCTTTGGGCTCACTGTGTGAATGTTTAGAGTGCAGTTTAATTTATCATGTCCAATATATATATATATATATATATATATATATATATATATATATATATATAGAGAGAGAGAGAGAGAGAGAGAGAGAGAGAGAGAGAGATTTGCCTTTTATCATTGTGTTACTTGCAAATTTAAAGGCTCAATAGCTATATGTATATGATCGGTATAAAATGTTTATCAAAATCAACTCCAAGAAAGTGAAATGAATGAGGTTCTTTGTTATTTTGCCTTTTGTTTTTGTTTTTTTCTTTGTTGCTCTTTTTTTTTTTTTTTTTAAATTCTGGGGCCTTTTCTTTGCCAGTCATGGGGATTGAACTCTGGGCCTGTTCACTGTCCTTGGGTTTTCTCAAGGCTAGCACTACCCCACTTAGACCACAACACCATTTTCGGCTTTTTCTGTTTATGTGGTACTGAGGAAGTGAATTTAAGGCTTCCTGCATGCTAGGCAAGCACTCTACCACTAAGCCACACTCCCGGCCCCAATTTTGGGACCTGTTGTCTTATATGTAAGTTTATGTGTTTGGGGGAGTGCAAGAGAGGATCACAGAAATGGTGGGAAAAAGGATGCACTAACACAGCAATGATACTCAGTAGACACTCTGTTGAAAATGAACTAAACAACTTGTGAGGCCATGGTAAAGGTCATAAATGAAAATCTGGCACCAACACATCAAAGTAAAGCAATAAGGTACTGTGATCAGGTGTGTGTGTGTGTGTGTGTGTGTGCACGCACACATGCATGCTCGCAGGTCTTCATGATTCCAACCTTAACTGCCAACAAGGATTTGAGAAGATAAAGATCAGTATGGAATGGACATGTCTGGAGCCTTGTCCATTGAATTGGGTGTGGGGGAGGGGGAGGATATTTGAGATTGTGGACAGTACAGGAAAGCCATACTTTGTATGGAAAGAACAGCAAGAACAAAACTTGTGCAGAAATCTTTTATGATCCATGTTATTAGGAGGGATGAGAAATAGATTATTCTTTTTTAGCCGTCTATCTCCTCTTGTTTAAGTTAAACTATCCCAGTTCCTCTGAAGCTCCCTTTCTTTTCTCTGGTTCCCCAGGCTTCTGTATCAGTTGGGATCCACATAGCCTGCTCATAAACACTCTATTTAAAAATCCCATTTTCCAAGCTTGATGTTTGGGAATCATCCATCTCCAGTCTCTTTTACGTTTTTGTCTAGATTGCAGAGGCTCAAGGTTCTGACTTCTATTTTTCAGTCTTTCAATGAATGTGTGGCCATGGTCAGGTTATTTCCTGTTTGACGGGCCTCAGTTTCCATCTATAATTGAAGGCACTGGATTATGGTTTCCTTATTTCCTTTTGTGTGATAATTCTGCATCTTAAAATGGAAGTTAGTATTTTATTAAGGTTTCAGCTATGTGAAATAAAGTTAAAGGATTAATTTCCAATCTCTCTCATCCTGTAAGATCCACTTTAATCGTTCCAATATTAGAATCATCTTTATTACCAGGAAGAAGTTTCATGCCTATATGGAAACTGGGTTTATTTGTCCTCAATATTTGTCAGCAAAACACCATTTGTATCCTATGACCTAAAGTCCCAATCCACACTAGAGATAGAAGAAATTCATTTTTCTTTGGGGGATACTGATAATTGCTTTTGCTCATATAATTTATGTTCATTTCAAGCTGTGAAAAATATGAAAAGATAAAATGAAAAATTCACACCACCCAGAATAAAGTTAGATGATTATTATTCCTAACTAAAGAAAGTACTTATAGTACATCTAACACGGAAACATAGCTATCAAAGAGCAACTGCTCAGCAAAAGAACTTCACTAACATTTCAGTGGCACTTTTCATCATGCAGAGATTTTATTTATTTATTTTTTTGTCAGTCATAGGGCTTGAACTCAGGGCTTGGGTGCTGTCCCTGAGCTCTTTTGCTCAAAGCTAGTCCTCTACCACTTTAAGCCACAGCTCCACTTCTAGTTTTTCACATGGACTTTTCTGCCCAGTTTGGCTTTGAGCCGTGATCTTCAGATCTCAGCCTTCTGAGTTGCTAGGATTACGGGCATGAACCGCATAGAGATATTATTTAAAGCATACTTTATCTCTCTCCCATCTCTTTCCTCTACTGCCAACTTTCTTCAAGGAGTTTGTATTTAAGACTTCCTCTTTTTATGGCATGGCTACCTGGCTTTGTCTTCCTCATTGAAAAGGACCTTGCTAAGGTGAGCGGTATGGAAACATTTTTAGTTTTTTTTCCTTTGTTTTATTTCTGGTTGGCATTCTGAAAACCTCAAATTCTTTCTTGGATTTTCTCAGTCTTGATGAATTCCTCCATCTTTTTCCCATCCCTTTAAATACTGGTTGATCCTGGGGCCCTGTGTTTGGAATATACTTTCTAGATCTCTGCCTTTCTCCCTGGGGGAGAGGAGTGTGCGGAAGAAAGCCATGATTTCAGCTGTCACTGCTAAGAGGATGATGCCCAAGTCTATGTATTTCTCTGACCTAGCTCTGTAATTATCATTATTATTATTATTATTATTATTATTATTATTATTATTATTATTATTATTATTTTGTCAGTCCTGGGCTTGAGCTCAGGGTCTGAGCACAGTCCTTGGACTTTCTCAAGGCTAGAGCTCTACCCCTTGAACCTCAGCACCACTTCTGGCTTTTTTCTATGTATGTGGTACCAAGGAATTGAACCCAGGTCTTGGTGAATGCTAGGCAAGCACTCTACTACTAGGTCAAACTCCCGGCCCTGCAATTATTTTTTAATGTTATGCTGTCTGGATATTCCTCAGATACCTCAAAATCAAACTACCCTAATGAGAATTATTTTCCACCCTGCTTTCCTCCTGTTCAGAAGAGCATTGTATCTAAAAACACATTTTCTTGAGGTTTCATCTGGGCATTACTTGTTGGGAATCATTCATCACCAGTCTATTCTGTGCTTTGCTCTGCATTACAGCAACCACAACATGGGGATTAGATGTAGAGTTCTGGATGCCGTTGATAAACTATCAGAGCAATGCACTTGGATTTGGGGAGTAGAGGGAGGTGGTGCCCTTCTCCCCACATCAGCGAATGGTGCTGAGCAGACTGGCTTCACATTTCACAGCCAGTCCTATGTTCTCTGATGACTTTGGAGCTTCTGTGACATTGACCGCTATCCTAAATGTCACATCACCGTTGTGGTCCTATGCCTCAAGGTCTAGTGGCCTTACCTTCATTTCCCTAATCTTTTCAATTCTTTATAGACATCAAACTTCTTGTACTACATACCTTGTTGCTTGACTTACCTCATATAATGACAGTCTTGAGTAATGCATGTCCAGTGTTCTCACGCAGGAAAAAGAAAAAAAATTTAGTTAGATTTTCTTTGTAAATTCTTATTTAAAATCCTTCCACAGAAACTAATCTCAAAGAAGTAGAGAGTAAATAGAGGTCACAAGACCTTTGAATGATGTGGGTGCTGGTTGCTCGCATCTATAATCCTAGCTACTCAGGTGGCTGAGATTGGCCCATCTCTGCTCCAAGCTAGAACAAACAGACAAGTGCAAGAGAATCTTATTTCTAATTAACCAACAAAAATCCAGAAATGGAAATGTGGCTCATGTAGTGGAATACCATTTTTGAGTGATAAGCTAAGGGATAGCACCAAGGTCCTGGATATAACCCTCTCCCCCCTACCCACATCTTCATTGTTATCCTTCCTCTCCTGCTCCAGTGCCCTCCTTTACCTCTTAAAACTCTAATCATGTCAATTTTCTTGTGGAACTCTGTCAGCATTCAGTTTTTTTCCCCTTCTTCTACTCTACTGCCTTGATTAAGGTCCCTGTCATCTTTCTACTAGATCAGTGGAATTTAGCTCTCTACCTAGAATGCTGGACTCTATGCTGGTCTCATGTAATGCAACTTTCAAGATGAATACAGAACTAGGGTTTCAAAATAAAATAGATGTTAGTTTTCTGCCTATCATCCCTTAGTGGCTCTCAGAGACACTGAGTTATGTCTAAGTCTCTTGACCAATGAGAACAAGTCCTTATGTCCTGCCTCTGCATGTCACTCTCCCTCGTTTCCTACCCAGGCTCGCTCTCTGTCTTTCACACCCACATAACTCTTTTTCACCTCTCCACTAGCTAATGGAATGGACAGAGGCTTTTGTTCTATTCCTAACTTTGGCTCTAATACCTAATATGAACTCAACAAAGATTTATTGAAAAATAAATGGATTAAGGAAAGATGTGCCTTAGATGGAAACAATAGTAAGGACAACAATAAAATCAGATATTTGTTTAAAAAAATACCCAGGAAGATGCTGAAGGAAATGAACATTGGACTGGAAACTAGGATTAGTAGATTATAATAACAGAAAAAGGACGTATCCTGCTTCAGGCCACAAAAACTGAATCGTGGTTAATTTTAGCAAAACAAAAGCTATGTTTTGAAGCTATTGCTTTCTCTAGATTCTGACTTAAAGTAAAAGCTATTCCATTGTAGTGGATGGCAGCTGAAACAATACTGGCTACACATTGTTCTCTGGCCCATCTCTCCTTGCTGAATCCTCATTCTTCTGTACAGTGGTAAGGAAAATGAATTATGCTTTTTGTTGCAAATCATAGGCAATTGTATATATGCTCCATCCGAATATATATCATCCTTCTCTTCTTTAACCTTGGGTAATATAGAGTGTTGTAACCCAATTAAAGAAATTATTTGTTGAACAAGTAGGATATTTGGAAGAAGAAAAACATTGCTTAAAATACTTTTCCAGAAAGATGGATGGTACCATGGCCTCATGAGTCAGTGTTACAGGAGTTTTTCTCATTACAGCTAATCTTCTAGGCATGAGTTCTAGATCCATATGCCATGGGGTGAATACCATGCCAGCATTTACTGACTGCATCCTCTGTGTAAAGCTGACTCACTAAGCATTATAATAGGACTTTTCTTATCAGGTTGTTATGAGGATTAAAGATGACCATCATTATGATGATGATAATGATGATGATGTCCTCAGCATACTGTGTGACAAAATTAGAGGCAAACACATTTTAGTTTTCACTATTTCATCTGTTAGAAATGAGTGAGTATGTAAGATCTATAATTTTCATTCTGTTATTTTACATGGTGCTCGGGGCTCTAGTTCTGATCTATGTAGCATGGCAGAGGGAAGGATGAATGAAAAAAAGAGTCCTTGGTGTCTTGCCTTAATAGGTGTTTACCAATGAAGGATTTCAGAAGCTGGCCAAGGCATTTTTGTCCCAAGACTGACTTTTGTGATTATACAAGTATTAGTGTTGACATTTATGATCATACATACATGTGTGTTGGGAGTGGGGCTTGAACTCAGGTCTGTGATGTTACTTAGCTATTTCACTCAAGGCTAATACTCTATTACTTGACCTATGGCTTTACTTCTGTGTTGGCTGGTTAATTGGAGATAAAAGTCTCTTGATATTTTCCTACTCAAGGAAAAATTTCATACTCCGCAGAGTAGCTGGGACCAAACTTAAATTTTGAAGTATTACAAGAGCATGGCATATAATATCTAGTTCATTATGATGATAGACTCTATTATTTGTTATATTTGTAAAATAGTGACAAGCTAAAGGCTAAAATTATTTTGTTTTGTTTGTTTTTACTAAATTGAAGCTCACTCAGTGCCTTCCTTGAATTATTATGATCTTACGAATGTGTTATAATGAGTGATTGTTTTCCTTAAAATACTATGTTATCTCTCATCTCTTTTGCTGTCCCTTGGTTATCTCATATTGTTACAGTGTTTCACCTTGTTATCGGATATATTGTATATATGCGTATTTGGTGATTTGAAATAGGATAGGGAAGGGGGGAAAACAAGATGAGGGGTGGGGTGGGGGGAGGAAAATAGGACCAAGACATGAGAAAGGGTATCAATGTTTGTGAAGTGATGCACCTTCTATCTGGTGAATATAATGTAACCCTTCTATTAATTACAATAAAAATATATGGGAAAAAAGAATTATAGATGTGGCCAAATTGTTTCATGAGTAAACTCCATGTTTCAAATAGGATTGTCCTATTCCTCATGAGCCAAGTTCAATCCACAGGGCAACATGCACTTTGTAGGTCAAATTTTTTTTGACAAATGCTTCCATTGCAAACATTCTAGAGAAGAGATAACAAGAAAGGAGTGTGGCAGAGAAGCAAGGTTATGTAGCAGGAAGATTAGCCTTGTTCCAAGGAAGTTCACGTAAATAATAGGTGCAATGCAATGCAAACTAAAACAAAGGTAAAAAAAATTCCTCCAGTATCAAGGTCACATACCATGTTGGGCATGTATAAATGGAATACTTTCTTGTCACAGCCAAATCTGCTACATGGTTTCTACGCTTCCCTTCTCCACTGTTAAATGATTGTTACTGGCGGCTATTCATTTATGTGAGCTGTATAGTCACTGGTTATAAAGGGATAATTGAAATGGTGATAGCTCTAACTTTAGGACGTTATCTTTTGTAGCTCATCAAAACTGTGTGCCTGAGGACATCTTAACTGCTATTTCTAATTATAATAAGACCTTTGATTATTCAATTTCTAAATCCCAGCTCTGCTGCCTTCGCATGGCAATCAATAGGTCACAGTCTTATGGGGTTTGTGCAGAATGAAATACAAATTCAAGTTAATGCATAATTGGTCTGATTTTGAGAAGCACATGTATCGGTAATTACAATGCCTAGGGTGATGAGGATTCAGGAGCACCATAAAATGACTAAAAAGAGCAGAAATTAGTTCACAAATGGAGATGCTAGCTTTTTATTGATCAGTCCTTCTGCCAGTTGCTGTTAGTAAAATAGGTTGATTGGCTGTGGGAAACATTGCCTATAAACCCAATACTTATAAGTAGTAAGGTGGCAAGTTCAAGGCCAGCCTGCATTGTATACACAATAAGACTCTAGCCCAGAAGATCAAAATTAAAAGGAAGTATAGCCATTGGTAGGATAACGGCTTTCAGATGACAGAGGAACTGTTTGTGAGTTTTATTCATTAAAGAAGGAAGAGTGACTTGAATCTTGCCTTTGCTTCCCTCATGCCTAATGAATATTAATGGAGCTTACTTTGAGTATCTAGCAAAGCAAACTATAAAGTATAATACATGTTATCTAACAATGGCGAGTATTTTCAGTTACTTTCTCCTTGTTAGAAGGAAGATCTTACAAAAGCCAGAAATCATCTCTAAAATTTTTGCTTCCAAATTGCTTTGTGTACTTATGCATGTGTTGAAATTGTAAACAGCAAATTAAAAGTAGAATGGGCTTAGTTTTCAAGAAAAGTACTTGTTTTCCTGATTAAAAGGGGACAGATGGAGCTGACATTGATTTTTTCTTATTCTGACCCCTACATTTTTTTGTACCTCAAAGGAGGGAAAAAGCTGGAGCCGAAGAAGCTATCTTGCAACCTTCAAATTAAATATATGTGGCAGAAGTTGTGAGAACAGCAGGTTCTTTTTTTTATATATTTTTTATTGTAATTAATAAAAGGGTTACATGATATTTGCCAGATCGAAGGTGCATTAATTCACATACATTGATACCCTTTCACATGTCTTGGTACCCATTACCCTCCCCCCCCACCCTCCCGTCTTGGTTTTCCCCCCTTCCCTATCAAATTTCAAATAACCAAATACAAATAAATTCAGTATATCAGATAACAAAGTGAGATACTGTAACAATATGAGATACTTAAGGGACAGCAAAGGAGATGAGAGATAACATAGTACATTAAGGACAACAATCATTCGTTATATGGCTTTTGTTTCACTATCCTGGAGGTCCTTTCAATTAGCTTCATACTATATGGCCTTATATATCAAGATTTTGCTGTATTGCAGATCTCTGCTAGTAGAGCCCAAGGTTTCTACTGATTATGACAAATGAGGGAAACCATTGAGCCTATGTTCCTTTGAGTCTGGCTTACTTCACTTAATATGATTTTTTCTAAGTCTTTCTATTTCCTAACAAATGGGTCAATGTCATTTTTTTCTGACAGCAGCATAGAATTCCATTGTGTACAAATACCACAGCTCATCAACTGAGGGACATCTAAGTTGGTTCCATATCTTTGCTATGGTGAATAATGCTGCAGTGAACATTGTTGTGGTAGTAGATTTAGTATGCCCTAGATTCTGGATGGTTGGTTAAATGCCAAGTAGTGGAATTGCTGGGTCATAGGGGAATTCTATGTTTAGCCTTTTGAGGCACTGCCATACTGCTTTCCATAGTGGTTGAATGAGTTTGCACTCCCATCAACAGTGTAGTAGTGATTCCTCCTGGCCACATCCCCTCCAGCATCTGTTATTATTCGTTTTCCTGATCCTGGCCATTCTAACTGGAGTGAGGTGGAATCTTAGAGTTGTTTTGATTTTCATTTCTTTTATGACCAGAGATGTTGACCATCCCATTAAAAAATGGGCCAAAGACTTAAAGAGAGTCTTCTCTGAAGAAGAAACAAAAATGGCCTATAGACACATGGAGAACAGCAGGTTCTAATCCTGATGTCTCTGAGTTACTTACAACACCAATACATTGCCACTCCCAAATGGCATTGGGTTTCCTGTTACAATATGTGAGGTGTAACAGCTAATATCTTTATTTTCCATGCTTTTTTATTGTAATTAATATTCACCAGATAGAAGGTGCATTATTTCACAAATATAGATACCCTTTCTCGTGTCTTGGTCCCCATTTCCTTCCCCCCACCCCCACCCCTCATCTTGTTTTGCTCCCTTCCCTATCCAACTTCAAATAAACAAATACGCATATATACAATATATCAGATAACAGGGTGAAATACTTTAACAATATGAGATAACCAAGGGATAGCAAAAGAGATGAGAGATAACATAGTACATTAAGGACAACAATCACTCATTATATGACTTTTGTTTCTATATCCTGGAGGTCCTTTCTTTAAACGTCATACTATATGGCCTTATGTATCTAGGTTTTGTTCTATTGTAAATCTCTGCTAGGAGAGCCCAAGGTTTCTACTGATTATGACAAACGAGGGAACCATTGAGCCTATGTTCCTTTGAGTCTGGCTTACTTCACTTAATATGATTTTTTCCAAGTCTTTCCATTTCCTTAAGAATGAGGCCTTGTCATTCTTTCTGATGGCAGCATAGAATTCCACTGTGTATAAATACCACATCTTGTTGATCCACCCATCAACTGAGGGGCATCTGGGTTTGTTCCATATCTTTGCTATGGTAAATAGTGGTGCAGTGAACATCGTTGTGCTAATGGATTTAGTATGTTCTTATTTCTGGACGATTGGGTAAATGCCAAGGAGTGGAATTGCTGGGTCATAGCAAAGATCTATGTTTAGTCTTTTGAGGCACTGCTATACTGCTTTCCATAGTGGTTGAATGAGTTTGCACTCCCACTAACAGTGTAGTAGTGATCCCTCCTAGCCACATCCCCTCCAGTATCTGTTGTTATTAGATTTCTTGATCATGGCCATTCTAACTGGAGTGAGGTGGGATCTTAGAGTTGTTTTGGTTTGCATTTCTTTTATGGCCAGAGATGTCGAGTATTTCTCCATGTGTCTGTAGGCCATTCTTATTTCTTCTTCAGAGAAGACTCTCTTTAAGTCTTTGGCCCATCTTTTAATGGGATGGTTGTTTCTTTGGAGATTAGTTTGGAGTGTTTCAATTTTTTGAGCTGTTGATACACTTTAGATATGAGGCCTTTGTTGTATGGTTAGTGAAGATCTTCTCCCACTCTGTAGGCTTTCTAATTTGCTGGCTATGTCCTTTGCCATACAGAAGCTCTGTAGTCTAATGCAGTCCCACCTATCCAGAATTTCTCTGATTTATTGTGTTTCTTGGTCCTTATTAAGCAAGTTTCAACCTGTGCCAGGGAGACCTAGTGTATCTTCTATTCCTTCTTGTAAAGTTTTCAGTGTGTCAGCTTTTACTTCAAGGTCTTTGATCCATTTGGAGTTAATCCTGGTGCAGGGTGACAAAGAAGGATCCAACTTTAGTTTTCATAACAGCTAATATCTTAACACAAGAGTTAGACTATTTTTTAGATAAAATTTATTTTTTTGTCATTGAATCTCCTAAGACCTAATACCAATGTTTAATACTTTCATGTTTAATTGCTTCTTGATATTATACTGCTACCTTGAAACTGTACTTTGTTCTTAACCATACTTCGTGCCCACTGTGAGGCCTGGGATCTAATGGTGAGCAGGAAGAGGCAGCCACACTCGCATTGAATGTGAAGAAGAGTTTTAAAAGCAGCTGGAATCTCAGCGTCATTGTTTTTCCTCAATGTTATTTTGATTTACTTTGTCTTTATGGCCAGCGATGTTGAACATTTCTTCATGTCTCTGCTGACCATTCCTACTTCTTCTGTTAAGAAGTCTCTCTTTAAGTCATTAGCCCATTTTTTATTTGGGTTGTTTCTTTGAGTATTTGTGGAGTCTTTTTTGAGGAGGGGGTAAGTTTTTGAGCTTTAAATATTGTTTGGATAGGAGGCCCTTGTTTATATATAACTGGCAAAAATGTTCTTCCATTCTGTGGGCTTTCTATAAAAATTCATGGAAAAATACAAGCAAATGGAAATATAAAATAAGATGGGCATTCAATAAGTGGTGATAGTGAATTGAGTTGCATCATCTCTGCCTTGTGCAGACATAGCTGACAAAATTTATGTTCCACCTCTACAACCCTGCCTGCAGCCTTCCCTCCACAGATAACAGCTCTTGATAAGTTTCCAAAATGTATTCCTATCCCATTCCTTTATTTTTTTCTTATGAATACTAATTATTCTTGCTGAACCAGGAATTAAAACATAGGGCCTCATGCTTACTAGGTAAATTCTCTACCACTTGAGTCACACCCTTAGTCTTTTTGCTTTCGTTTATTTTTGCCTGGGTTAGACATGACTGTAATTTTCTTGTCTCTGCCTCCAAAGTACCTGGGATAACAAGCAAGTTCCCCATAGCTGGCCTTCTTTTGCTCCTTTGAACTAAGAATGGGAACCACTTCTTCTATGGCTAGTTTCTAGTGATCAGTATTTCTCCTCAGTTGTTTGAGCTTTGTGCATATCTTTGTATATATCCCTTAAATTTTTTGTTTTGTGCTCATATTCTGACATAGTATTCCTATGCCTAAAATTCTAAGAGTGATACTAATGTATGTGATGGAAATCATCAAATATCTTTCTAAAATTAATATTAGGATTTGGCCTGTGATCTGTTCTCAGCTGCAGTTTGGTGGGGGTGGTCTGCATAGTTATCTGAGTGAATGTAATTCATTAATAAAAATGCCCATGAACTCATGAAAGGTATCTTTAATATTTGCCACATTTTTTTTGTATTCCATTTCAACTACTTATGACAATGATGAACAATCATGGAAATTTCCAACTTCATTTCCACTGCAGAGACACTTTGCCTGGAGTGATATATTCTGATCTAATCCAATCTCATCCAATATTGCCAAGTAATTTTTATAATTATTTCCAAGTTAATCCTAACAACCCCTCTGCAAATAGGATCACTATCACTATAACCCTTATTATTTTAGAATGCTGGTTTCTGAGCAAGCAAGCATGATTTGTTCATGGTTATACCACTGCCAGTAAAATTAAAACACTAGAGTACAGAGTTCCTCATTTTCTTCTTGAGGCTGTTGCATTAGGTTCTCACCCAGAAAGCAATGCACATATAACTCCAGCAGAGCATGCTGTTTATATCTTCCCTGCTGGACAGCAATCCATTGTAGTAGGATAAGTGTCCATCATTTCTAATTGTTCTGATAAATTCCATGTAATTAAATGGTCTTGGGATCTCCTTGATCCTCTCTGCTTTCCTCTTATTTTCTTTCCTCCTTTTCTTTCTGAAAACACTGCTAAGAAAAGGGGGAATAGATGCCTGAGGTAGGAAAAGAACTTCCTAAAACTTATGCCAGCCTAAGTGTACTCCCTAAGAGAGAAATGTCTAAGGGATAAATATGTCACAGGCCAACTGGTGCTCACATGCCTTAGAGAAATCATTCAACCTGTTACTTTTAGTCAAGTCCAATAGAATATTTTAAAAAAGGCAACAAGCCCAATTAATTACCTCACTCACACTCTTTGCCATGATTCACTATCTAATTATGTCTCTGCTAGTGTCCCTTGGTTATCTCATATTGGTATAGTATCTCACTTTGTTATCTGATATATTGAATTTATTTGTATTTGGATATTTGAAATTTGATAGGGAAGGGGGGAAAACCAAGACAGGTGGGGGGTGTGAGGGGGGGAGGGAAATGGGTACCAAGACATGTGAAAGGGTATCAATGTATGTGAATTAATGCACCTTCTATCTGGCAAATATCATGTAACCCTTTTACTAATTACAATAAAAAAAATTAATAAATAAAAAAATAAAATAAAGAAATAGAAGAGGCAATCCAAAATTTAAAAAAAAAGAATTTGAAGTTTTTCCTCTTTTAAATAACTTTTGCAGGGGAAACTTAAACACAATGCCTTGTACCCTTGCTTGTCTTCTTTGTGCAAAGCTAGTGCTCTACCACTTGAGCCACATTCCCACTTCTGTTTTTTCTCTTTGCCAGGCCTGGGGCTTGAACTCAAGATCTGAGTACTGTCCTTGGGCTTGCTTCCAGCTTTTTCTATGTTAGGGAAGCACTCTACTACTAGGCCAAACTCCCAGCCCCCACTTCAGGCTTTTTGATGCTTAATTAAAGATGAATCTTTCAGATTTGTCTGTCCAGGCTGCCTTTGAACTGCAATCTCCAGAACTCAACCTTTTTTTTTTTTCTAACATTACAGGCATGAGACATCTGCATCAAGCAGGAATTTGTTTTCTGAAAAAAGAAAGACCAAATTCATTTGTCACATATAGGTGTTTACCTTAAAAGGGGGAAAAGATCTTTCAATATATTTTTTAAATGTTAAAGCAAAGATTTCTGGGCTGTATAACATGATCTGGCAGGGAAATTGCTGGGTGCACCTTTGTTTCATGAAGCAGTAAAGTGGTACTCCCCTCACCACTGACAGTTTTCACCAGAAATACAATATAGTCTTCTCTTTACTCATTCTTCTTCCGGAACTTCCTAGGCTCTTCATTTCTTCAGTTCCTTATAGATCTGGGAGCCATTAAAATGAACAAACAACTTTTTCTTTATCTGCATTCTGTACAGTCAGTAGAAGAAGACTTCTGATTTCCTTTTCTTTTTACTAGACTGCTGTCTACAAGGACAGGTACACCATGCTCGTCCTGGAGTTACAAGGCACATTACCTTTTGAGAAGGAAGCTAATGCATCATCCTTAAGAAAGAAAGCAAGAAATTCTGTACTCTTTACTATTCATTTAACTGGCAGTAGTATAACGTTGGACAAATCATGTTTCCTTGCACAGAAGCCAATGTGCTAAAAGAAGGGTTCTAATGACATTTGAAGATGAATTTCAATTCATCTCTACAGTGATATTATTCTACATCATTCACTGCCTAGAATACATTATTGACTACACAGCAAATTCCTTAGCTTAACCTTATCCACATCTGCTATTTGTGAGCTTCCCCAGGACAAATTCCTCAAACATGCCCTGTTCTCTCTCCCTCTTTTCACAGGACACTTTATTGCTTTCGACTGCCTTCTTCATCTTTCTAGCAAACTCTGACTTATTTTTTCAGAGCTCAGTGTGGCAGCACTTCCTCCAGTAACTTGACTCAGGACCCTACATTGATGCTTGGCCTTTTCCAATAGGCCTCCATCCCAAGTACATAGGTACCTGTCTCTGCCCATTATAACCACTTATCATACTGCGCTATTGGCAAGTGCTTTTCTCCAAGTTAACTGGCTTTCCTTTGAGGGCATGTCTAGTATGGCTTTGCAATTGCAATTCTAAGTTCTATGAGAGCTTGACAGGTACACACCTGTTTAGCTTTTTTTTTTTTTTAGTGTAAGTGAATTGCACAAAATATTTCACTGGGATAGTTCCATATGCCGGTATGGAGATTTTGATCAAATCCATTTCTTTTATGACTCTTTCATATGCACCTCCTCCCTTCCCTCTCTTTTTTTTCCTTACAGCTTAGTGGGTTATTTTATTATGCTATTTTCATAACGTGTGTATAATGTTATTTGATCGTATTCATCCTCCATCCGTCTTTCCCTCCCCCTTCCCCTCTTACTAGTGTGCCGCTCCCCTCCCCAGCTTCATACAAGTATTTCCTTTTAAAATACGTTCATTTTTCCTTGTATCTTATTCTCAAACAATAGATGTCCTCTTGCTGTAGCTCTCCAAGACATGGGGAGTGAAACAGGGCTTGGAACTTCAGGTTGTTTTCTACTTCACTTTATCACTCTTCTCTTCCTCCACATTTTCTCGTGTCCTGTGTCTCTTTTGTGGTTCCTGATGCTCTTCCTCATTTCAGAATATAGTCTCAACTTTTTGTTTTACCATAACCCTTCTCATTCATGAATTTCATCATCATCATCGTCGTCGTCATATTTTCTAGTGGTTGTACAATGGCGTTTTGATTCAACATGTCAGTTTATGAGTACAATGCCTCTTGGTATTCTGTTCCTGAAAGGAAACTAAGATGGAAGTAGAAAGAAATGGTGGTTTTGAATTTTCCAATAGAATTGTGTATGATTTTATGTAAGACAAATAATGTCCAGAGACTATCATTTAGAAATTCTGATTTGATTCACCTGGGACTGCATTATGAAATAACTCCCTGGTTAGTTCAAATATAAAGCAAAAGTTAAGAACAACCTCCTTAACATATATGAATAAGATGTTTGTAAACATAAATGACTTACTTTTCAATCTTAAGTATGTCAATAAGACCTAATAAGAATGCTGGGCACAGAAATGTTTATGACAGTGGGTTGTGTTTGTTGTGCTGTATAAATGCTAGTAGCACATCATGTTGCCCAGGGTAGGAAGTGTCAGAAAGCAATTGATAACTGCTTTCTTGCACTGCTGCTGCAGAATTTTTCTCTATCCTTACCCATTTTCAAGATGATGCTTGGCTTCCTCATGCTTATTTCCCTATAGTACACATTTAGTTCCTGCATGTATTCTACTTCCTGCTTTTCAGAAATCTGTTGTATTAGCTGTTTAACCTATAGATAGCAACGTGGATATGTGTAACTTAAAAAAATCCAGGTATATAACCTCATACTGGTGTAAAGTTCCTCAGCAAGGCCTGTCTAATTTAAAGGTGCTCTGTTTTGAATCGTGGGACCTGACATGAAATATCCCAGTAAAAGTGATTCTATCATAGCCTAAATTTTGCAGAATTATTAATATGACAGCTTAGTGATTCAAGTGAAGAAAAGATGTTTAATAAGCATACAGTACAATTACTCAAAGAGACTTCATATAAATACAATAGCAGTGATTCCTTAAAAAAAAGTCTACAAGAGGGTGCTACTCCAAGATATTGTAAATTGGTTAAGATTGAAAGATATGGGAGATTTTGGAAAATACAACTTATTACTTACCCTTATGCTTGTGCTAGCTCTTAAGCAATCGATTCATAGTTCAAGCTATACATTGAAGTAATTTGGAAATCTCCCAAGAATCCTTGTGCCCAGGATAACCTCAAAATAAGGGCATTGGAGCCTGTGGAGGATGGGACCAAGTCATTAATATTTACACAACTCTCTAAGCAGTTTCCATATGCTGACAAACTCGAGAGATCCACTGATCTGAGGCCATCTGAGGGCATCTTGTAACTGTGTTAATATCGGCCAGTGCTGAGAGTGAGAGAAAGAGAGAGAGGACCAGAAACAAAATAGCCATGTTTTCCTTCCTGCAAATGTGGAGGAAAAATTAATGAGCATCCTGACATTTGCCTGATCGCCAACATCTGGGACACTGCAATAATTTATACCACAAGTAATTTAATTAACATGATGGAAAACAAAGTAGGCTATAAACACCTAGGACACTAAGAAACTGATGGAGACAGCTCATGATGAGATAGTAGATTATGATATTTCAAAAGAGAATCAACCACCTGATGAGGGCTTAATAAAACCTTGATTAAATCAAGGTTACCTGATAGGTGCACTGAATAGAAATGGGAAGGCAAGATGGGAATTTTTATTATTAAGGAAAACTGTAGAAGTAGAAAGTACAAAGGTTTATATGTAATCTGTTCATTTAAGCAGCTATTTTTAGAATAGTAGTGAGGATCTGCCAGCCATCTAAGTCAGAAATTGAATTTTAAGATATTAAGTTTTCGATATCAAAAGAGCATTTCTTTAAAGGGTTAACAGAAGAATGGGTGCTACAATATGAATCAGCAATTCAAAAAGAAGAACATTTTTCATTTAGAATCAATTTGGGGATTGATTTTATTCTATTCTGTTTATTCTATTGATTTTATTCTATTTCTCCCACTTAGACTTTTTTTTCTGAACAACCACAGATCGTTTTTTCATATATCCCTCCCATTTTTGGTACTGTTGGGGATCAAAATCAGGACTCATGCACCATCCCCTAACCCATCCTTTGCCTCAGTAGTTTATGGAGTCAGATAATCTGGAAACAATTCAGTGCCACCACAGGCTTTTCATTTGACTCGAAGATGTATATCAGCTTTATGTAATGTTTTTCTCCTCTATAAAGTGAAGGTGGGGAGGGAGATAATAAAGGAGACTGCCCATGGGCTTGTCATCAGGAGATGTAAGTTATAGATAGAATTCTTAGACTGAGGTCTGGCGTGCAGGACTAGGTGCTTTCAACCTTACTGCTACAGGGTTAGAAGAACCAATTTCTGAATCCAGCCAGATCTCAGTTCCTCTGGTTCTCTAGCCTTTTGACTGCTTTCAGATAATTCCTTGGTTAATTAGCATGTCCATCTTTTCAGGAGTGATTGAAATGAAGAGAAGAAATCAATGGAGACAGTCAGTTACTACTAATTATTAACCAGTTAACATATACAGAGGCTGACGCTGACGCCATCAGCAAATAGGAGAGAGGTCAAGAAGTCTATGGAATTCAAGAATTTGCTTTCTCCTCTTACTCTGAAATTCTCCCGACTTTCCCCTCCATTAAGGTCATGGAAGGCTGACTATTCACAGCATTATCTTCAAACCCTGGATGTACACCAGAGCTACTTGGAGATTTTTCTTTTGCAAAATATCTTGCCCTAAATTGATGGCATTAGAATCTGCATGACATTTTTTGTTTGTTTCTATTTTTAATTTAATTTTATTATGAATATGATGTACAGAAGGATTACAGTTACATACGTAATTGTACATTTCTTGTTGAACCTTGTTACACCTCTCTGGTTTTTCTCCCATGTTCACTCCCGCCCTCAAAACTATCCCTTCCCCCCACCCAAGTTGTAAAGTACATTTCCAACATAATGTCTTGTGAATATGGCAGTTACATTGGTTCACCCGTTGTCCTTTGCCTCACCACTTTGTTTTGTTATAATTTATTTGTATTTCTGAAGCTTTATTGTGACTGTGGAATGCGAAGCCAGGGTTTTTTAGGATTTATTTTAGGCAAAAATGGGTGGTCTTCAGGAATTTATGGGAGGTGGGAGGTGGTCATGCAAATCTGATGCTCCTGATCACATTCCCTGTGAGAAGTCTCCTGGGGAAGTTGCTCTCTCTGACCTCACTTCCTGGTTCAGATTCCACAGAATTGGTGATGCTCCATCCATTTTTTGGATCATATTTTGGATCATATCTTTTGACTTAAAGCACAACACCAACCTCTATTATTCCCCATATTTTCCATAGTATTCCCAGGGGCAGCTGAACATTGCTAGGAAAGAATGACTGGCATGAGAAAGTGGCTTAGTGATAGAGTGCTTTCCCAGCACTCTACCCCTGGTAGAACCCCTGGGTTCAACCCCTCAGTACCACATAGACAGAAAAGTCTGGAAGTAGCACTGTGGCCCAATTGGTAAAGTGCAAAAAGAGTTCAAGGACAGTGTCCAGGCCTTGATTTCAAAGCTTCATGAGTGACCAAAAAAAAAAAGGAATATACTTTTTACCTGACTTATATAGATATAACCCCTCTGTACATCACCTTTATAATAACAATTTTTAAAAAGTGGGAGAAAAGGGGCTGGGAATGTAGCTTAATGGTAGACTGCCTAGTGTACATGAACCCCTGGATTCAATTCCTCAGGACCACATAAGCAGAAAAAGCTGAAAGTGGCGCTGTGCTGAATGAAAGTGGTAGAGTGCTATCCTTGAGCAAAAGAAGTTCATGGACAATGCCCAGGCCCTGGGCTCTCATCTTGCCAGAGCATGCTGTTTTATTATCCATCCATGGAGAAGTCTGCCTCATGAACCTTTAGTGTGCGCACGCACACAAACACACACACACACACACACACACACACACACACACACACACACACACCTTGTCATCTGAGATTATGTAGTCCATATTATTTAAGCCAGTTAAGTGAAAAAAAATTTTGTTGGTCGTGGAGTTTGAACTTTGAGCCTGGGTGCTGTACCTGAGCTCTTCAGCTCAAGGCTACCGCTCTACCCTTTGAGCCACAGCACCACTTACAGTTTTCTGGTAATTGGAGATGAGTCTCACAGACTTTAGTGCCCAGGCTGCAATCCTCAGATCTCAGCCTCCTCAGTATGTAGGATTACAGGAGTAAGCCACCACGCATGGTGAGTGAAAATTTTTGTATTACCACATTTACGAACATTTCCAAGAAACAACAGCAAGGAAAAAAAAAAGGAACTGATTATAGGCAGGAATTCTATAAACCAGTTACATTTAGGGGAATGCCTACTTACTATAATGTCTATTTGAGTTTAATTAATAAGACATTCTCAAGTAATTGCCTCTTCACATCTTTACCTTTTTTTTTTTTACAATAGTTGATATTCTTAACACAATAAGGAGCAGAAGATGAGTGGGTTTGGGAGAAATGGGAGAGAATGATGGGATGGGCAATATTGACCAAGATGCATTGCATTCATAAATTGATGTGTTGAACTGAAATCCCGTTGTACAACCACTTAATAATTTTAAAAGGACTATAATAAGCAGGCCTTTAAAAAGCACTAGGGACTGAACTCAGGTCCCCACACTTGCCAGCAGGTGTTCTGCCACATGAGTCATGCCCCCTCAGACCCTTTTGCTTTAATTCTTTTTTTCAGATAAAGTCTCTCAGTCTTGCACACACTGTAGGCTTGTGTCACAGCTCTCTCCTTTCTCCGCACTCCCTTTCTTTTTCTTTTGATAATATTTTATCTCATCTAGAAAGGATATAATATCACATGTAATTTTATTTTCTTGGAAAAATTATTAAGAAAATCTCATATTTTCTTACAATATAATGTTAAATTTAGTATTTCCTTAACCTGAATGATATATTAACTTACCAAAAGAATTTTAGCCTTCAAATTTCCAATCAATTGATGATGACCTGATTGCAGGATTCTGAGAATTTCTTTTATCACCATAGCCATAAACTATCTCATAAAAATTCAAATGAATAGTTTAAGTGTTGGATAAAAAGATGATAAAATGGTAAATGTTATGTGTCAAACAAAAGGTTTCTTGGTCTAATACTAGATGCATTTTTTGGAAACTAAATAAATATGTATATTATAATAACCTCGTTTTTGATGCTTCATTTCTCAGTGACTCTTCAATATTTAAGTGGTCTTTGGACCACTTAGCACAGGACTTTTTGAAGTCTCCTTCAATTAGATCTAAGGAAAATCCTACGTGAATCCCAAGACTGTTGCAGATGTTGGGGTGTATGTGGGGGTGGGTATCTATTTGAAGGTGCATGACTACTGTCGCTCAAATAGAAATTATTTTGGCTTATCTCTTTTTTTCCCATTATCTTCTTTTCATTCATGCATACAGTTCATAATTGGTGGTATAAATTATTCATAATGAGCTTAATTCTTAACTTCTCTAAATGTAGCTTCATTAACATTCGTGATTACTGAAGCAGTCTGTCATGTCAAATCATTGTACTGATTGAAAAACATAGCAATTACCACAGAATTTGGATTCTGACTTAAGCATCTGAAGTCAAGGGGATCTTGGGAAAGTGACAGGGAAAAATTAAGAGTATGATGTTTGGGATTCCAAAAGGTAAATCCGAGCAACTTGTAGCTCCAGAGAATGAAGACGCCCAAGAGATGAAAATATGGAGAAGAAGGTATGAAGAACAGGAGAACATGGTGGCTGTAGATAGTCTTCAGGCTCCATCTGTAGCTGAGTGAGGAAATGGGTGGACTGCCAGGACCAGAGCTGAAAAGGCCCCATTTGACCTCTGAGGGTTTGCCAGTGTCCTGTCCATGTGAGGGGATGACAATGACCTTGAGGTAGGATGGGATAGGAGAGGGAAGGACCCCATATGATTCTCTAATAAAACGAGCATTTGCATACTTGGCACAGGAGGGCAGACAACCAACTCACACCAGAATTAAAGGTGTACCATGATAGTAGACTGTTTCCTGCTTTCCTCTAGTCCTTCCTTTTCTTTAATTCTAGTCTCTGAAAGATTAGCTGGTAGGAAGACAAGAGTCCTTTATCAGCCCTGTCTCACTGTAGCTTTCTGAGCCCAGAAGCTTTGGGTTGATAAGGGCTCAGGAGAAGTTATGAAAGGATTGTGAAGTTCAAGGTTTGATCCTAGATTGGATCAGACCTTTTAATACCCAAGAGTCGAGTAGGCAGTAAATAAGACCCTTTCCAAAAATACAAACAATCCATCTAGAAGTAACAGGAAAGCAATGGGCTGTACATAAGCTCTCACGAAG
Source organism: Megascapheus bottae (assembly GCF_031878675.1). Taxonomy (NCBI): domain Eukaryota; kingdom Metazoa; phylum Chordata; class Mammalia; order Rodentia; family Geomyidae; genus Megascapheus; species Megascapheus bottae. The sequence goes on along the minus strand of NC_143519.1, from coordinate 53,029,275 downwards.
GCAAAGAAAAAGAAACTTGACACTGGGAATGAGACAGGGACTTGTGAGTCTACCTCATCCGCAGACAATTTTCTATAGAAAAAAAGCTTTACTGACAGTAGAAGTCATTGAGGATTTTCTCCCATCCTTCTCAGCCATACAGGCCCTCGTAGAAATAAATTGAAGAGTTCCACTTTCTGAATTTGTAGACCGGGCAGAGCTTTTCCAGAAGCCAGGCCTGCCAAATCACACTTGATACAACATGGTATAAGCTGGTGAGCAGGAAAGATAGATTTCAAGGAAAGAAGCATGTCATTTTCTGAAATATATAAAATACTTTGAAGAGGTAAAGTTTTCCTTCTGTAGCTGGCAATCAGTAATGTGATAATGACTGAATTTTTCCTGCACCAGATGAAGTCATTATAATTTCATGCACCCTTTTTGCAGACAAGAATATTGATTGTCAGAAAAGTTGTATCATTTTCCTAAACTCATCTGAATCAATATATGCAATTGAAAAGCCATCCTGACTGGGTGCCAATGACTTCTACTTGTAGTCCTTGCTACTCAGGAGGCTGAGATTTGAGGATCATGTTTTGAAGCCAGCCTCTGCAGAAAAGTCTGTGAGATTCTAACCTCCAACTAATCACCAAAGTGGAACTAATCACTGGAAATGGAACTGTGGCTAAATGGGTAGAACAGGAGCAGTAAGCTAAAAAGCTCAGAGACAATACCCAAGCCCTGAGTTCAATTCCAGAATCAGCATACACACAACCCAAAGCATTCAGCCTTTACCATATTGCACTATTTGTGAATGAGAATATAAAAGTTAATATTTTAACTTGGAGAGGAACTGACTAATCACAGAAAACTTAGAAACAATCCAAGGCTTATTATTGTGGAAAGTAGTAAGAGCCAAGCCCTAGTGGCTAGTGATTATAATCCTAGCTACTAAGAATGCTGAGATTTAAGAATCTCAGTTGAAAGCCAGGCTGGGCAGACAAATATTTGAGACTCATCTCCAATTAACCAATACAAAGCCAGAAGTGGAGCTGTACCTCAAGCAGTAAAGTACCAGCCTTGAGTGAAAACCCTGAGTGAGAACACAAGGCCCTGAGTTCAAGCCCCAATCCTACTAGGAAAAGAGAGAGAGAGAAAGATGGGTGCTCAATGAAGGAAAGAGAGGAACCATCAAAAACTGCATGACTTTCAGGTGACTCTCGGGAAATGTCTCCAGAGAGAACTGTACACACTAGAAGACAGCACCTTGAACTTGATGGTATGGAATCAAGGGTGGGAGCAGTCAAGATGACAGAAAACAGAGCAGCAGGAACAGAAAAGGCTCATGGGCTCAAAGGTTACACAAACACATGGGGCACATTCTGGGCACAGGAAGATGCCCTGGTTCGCCTATGAGCAGGTGAGTCCAGTTCTTACCTATGTTGTCTGGTGAGAGCACAGTGAAGATGAAGTGTGGGCTGCAGATGGCTCAACGCGAGACTTCTTCCTTGATCTTTCTCTGGCTCTGCTTCTAGCTCCAGCTCCCTGTTCTGCTTTGGCTTGCCGTCAGGGAAGGGAAAGCCAGTGCCATCATTCAAGAAGCCTAGCATTGCTGGGGTCTGCTGCACATGTCAGGTTTCCTTGTTCCACTTGTCAGTCTTGGTTGTTCTTCTGTCTTTGGTCTGAACCAAATCCTGACTACTGAAGGCAGAGGTCCTATAGTGTCAAGGAAAGGACAAAACTGAAGGTTCCCAGCCATGGTTCAAGTATAGCCGTGTGATGTCTTGATAAATTAGTCTCTGCTTAGCTGTCCTCTTCTGTAAAATGCAAAGTCCCTGCATGATCGCTCTGGCATTTGAGCTATTGTAATGTTGAAATGTCTGCAGAGTACTTTGTAACAATCCTGGAATGTGATTAAGGGAGAAATCATGTCTTCCCGCCTCCAGCATTTTACTTTTGCTTTGCGGAGCTGTCTCAGGACCACAAAACCCACCCTGTGGGCACCCTGGAAGTGAGTGGCAGTCAGCCATAGGCACGTGCTGTGATTTCACAGCACGCCTGTTCTTTCGACCAGTTCCTTTTATTTCTTCCCAGTGTCTTGGCTGAATTGATAGCAGTGCAGAGATGGGGACAGGAGCTATGTTCCCTCAGATGGGCTGTGGCTGCCATTAAAATCTACAGTTCTGTCTGTGAGCTATGATGAGCTGTATTGAGCTCTCTGATTTGCAGGCTTCTTGACAGAATCCCCCTGAGATATGACTTGAGAAAAATGGAACGCCCAAAGCAAGACTCAGCTATGGCTTGGAGTTCCAAGTTTTCATCCCAATCTGTGTTCAGAACTTCAGAAACATACAGAGAACTTATAAAAACAAAACCCTGTCTCAAAGAAAACTCCACCCCCCTCTCTTCTCTGTCTCTTTGTCTTTATTGCTGGTACCACGATTTGAACTCAAGATCTCGTACTTGCTTGGCCCTTTTCCTCACAGCTGTTGCTCCACCACTGGAGTCATACCTCTACTCTGTTTTTTGCTGGTTAACTAGAATTGGAATCTCATGTACTTTTCTGCCTAGGCTGGCTTCAAGTCACAATTCTCCAGATTTTAGTCTCCTAAGTAGCTAGGATTACTAATACAGTCTAGAAATCTCTATTTCTTTTGCCAGTCCTGGGGCTTGAACTCAGGGCCTAAGCACAGTCCTTGGGCATTCTCAAGAGTAGAGCTCTACCACTTGAGCCACAGCACCACTTCCAGCTTTTTCTATGTATGTGGTGCTGAAGGATCGAACCTGGGTCTTCATGTATGTTAGGAAAACACTCTACCACTAGGCCAAACTCCCAGCCCCCAAATCTCTATTTTTAACCAGCTTCCCAGGTGATACTTACACTGAAGTTTTTTCTAAGAGATGAAGGATTAATCAGCCTCTCAACTTTTCTACGTCAGTTTCATTCAATTCCTTGAACTATGGAGGAGGTGGAAACACTGTTGTTAATTGTCTAAGTCATCCCCCTTCCACATCTTACTGTGTAGAAGGCATACCTCTGTGAGTTATCCACCTCAGAGAAGTTAGTCATGGCCAAGGGACACCATCACATGTCACATCTGCATTGTTAATGCAATAGCTGTGATATGTACGTAAGAAAAATTTATCGAATACCGACTGCTCACAGTTTCAGGCCTTGGATATTTGGCCAATAAACTTGAGCAGGCATGATCTTTGTCATGATCAAAAAGAAGCAATAAATGCTACTGCATGATGTGCCAAAGTGGTTCCTTAGAAATATGTCTTGGATAATTGCTGTTCATTCAACTCTTGATTCCTGAATGAGGAGACACACAAAGCCAAGTCCAGCAGACTCAGCTGACTTTTTATCTCATGTAAAGTGATCAAGAAATAAATACTTATTATAAGCTATTGAGATCCTGAGCTTGTTAGCCAGCTGAGCTAGGTCAAATTGATTAAAGCACCCAATCTGTGCTTGGCATTATGTCAGGGGCACAGAGTCAAGTAACATACAACCTCTCCTTAGAGATGTTTGGTGATATTTAAGGGAGATGAACCAATATTGTTTTCCATTCTGTTCTGTTATATTCTTCTTTCCTTTTTCTCCATTCTAATTTTATCTTTTTCATCCATTAGCAAGATCCTTCCAGAAATGACTTATTCTATTTTTATGCAGGGAATGTGAATGATAAGAATGCAATAAAGTACATTAGAAGTAGGCAATGAAAGAAGAAACAGATCAAGAAAATAAACATGAAAGATACATAATCTATGCTTGTGGGTGGACACAAATTTAATTCTAATCATCTAGGAGCCATTTCATGAAAGAAAGCTGGTTCATTTTACAAGTTACAGAGCCCATAACATTAAAAACAAAGTGATTGCTCCAGAGAGTCAGGCCTAGGCCTGGTCATAAGGCAATGCAGAAATGACTGAGAGTTCACAGGATTTGAGCCATTAAAATTTCCTCTTGCCATTGTAATTTAGCATTTTAATTTCATTACTATATCCAGCCTCTGCTTGATATAGCTTCAAAAATAAAAGAGTGAAGAAATGGGATTTTTTTTGCTAGAACAGGGAGAAATGCATTGGGATAAATCTAAAAACTGCTTTCTGTATTATAGTAATTTACTAGCTTGTAAGCACTGAACTGTAAGTACTTGTTCAACTACTTTTTTTCCTAAGCTCTAGGAGATTTTGATTTTATTTTTACTTTCTTGCTTGGTGATTAAATTGAAGATGTTGAATGAATGATGACTGTAACAGGTGAGCATTAGGTTTATAATTTAATTGTGTACATTCCACTGTGTATACTTTTACATGCTCCTCCATTATCAGTAGACATTTGATGTGCTTCCAGTTTGGGAAAATTAGAACCTATACTACTCTTAACCTACTTAGATATACATTCTCTTGCATATGAATGCATTTATCCCTAGGGAAAATATGTGACATGGGATAACTGAGTCACATGATACTACAGCACATCGTTCTCTTTTTTCTACAGTGGTGGTTCCCATTTCCCTTCCCACCAGAAGTGTATAAAAAGTACCTGATTCTCCTTGTTGATACACATATTTTCATATTTGTTTATGTTTGCTAACTTGTCATATGTCTCCTTATAGTTTAGTCAGCATTTTTTCTGGGTTCCTAATGAGGTTGAATGCACTTATGTGTAAAAAGGTATTGGTGGGCTGGACAGAGTGGTTCAAAGCTACTTGATAGGCTGAGATCTGAGGATCTCAGTTCAAAGCCAGCTCAGAAAAGAAGGTCCATGAAAGGCTTATCTCCAATCAACTACTAAGTGGAGCTGGAAGCAGAGCTATGGCTCACATGTTAGAGCACTAGCCTTGAGCAAAAGAAGTTCAGGGACAGGTTGGTTTTCCTTTTAGGTGAATAACCAATTTAAGGATTTTACCTATTCTGAAAATTGAGTTGTTTGAGTCTTTCTCCAAAGAGTTTTATAAATTTGATTTTCAGTTAGGTCTCTAATCCACTAAAATCAGGATGATGATGATAATGATGATGATAATGATGATGATGATGATGATGATGATGATGATGATGATGATGATGATAGGCAGAAGAGATTTGGACTGTTTCAAAACAGTCCACTTCAGGGCAGCAGTCTGAGTTGTAGAAGGCCGAATACTCACTCCCCATGCAAGATTTCCACAATCTCTAACTTCCAGAACCTGTAACTAGGGAATTTTATACAGAAAAAAATAACCTTGCAAATGATAATAAATTAAGTATCCTCAGAAACAATGAGAATATCCTGCAGTATCTGTGGCAGAGAGGTTAATATAATCCAAACATTTTTATAAGGGAGGAGGGGCGAGAATATTGGAGGAAGAAGATGCCATACATATAGCTTTGAAGATGAAGAAAGAGCCATAAGTCAAAGAATGCCATCTCAAGATTGGCAAGGAAAAAAAATTCTTCCCAGCACCTCCTAAAGAAATTTATCTTTGGGGGGGGGGGTGGGGAAACAACAAAAAAAGAAATTTATCTCTGAAAACTGGTTTTTAGCCTTCTGAAGTCTGCATTGTTTGAAGCCACTAACTTTATGGTTATTTATTAGCAAAGCAATGTAATAGCCCTCAATTTGTCCTGGGTATCTTGTGAGTGTCACTGCAAACCAGTGTACCATCTCTATTTTGATGCTCAATCTTCACAAGAATTTTCAAAGAAAACGTTTTACTCTGGCAAGGAAAATTATTCTCTTACCAGTACTACTCTTGGAATCTGTTTAGGATGGGCCAAGCACAAAGCTGTAAGAGTGTTGGAGAGAGTTCCACCAAGTAGAAAATGGGGACAAAAGGGGCAGGGAATAGTTACCAGCACCCATGCAGGAGTCCGTCTCTGTGGGGTTCCCAGACATTCCTACTGACTCGCCTTCTTTGCTGTCACAAGGGAAAGGAGCTTTAGAAAACTTCAGTCCCTTTGCCTATGCCTAGGAATCATACTGCACATCATTAATGATCCCCATCACTCCGTAGAAACTCATTATAGGTTTTTAAGCCAGGAAGTCTTGTAATCTATGGGAATGATTCCCGCCCCGTGCTGTATCAATCCATGTATTAGATGCACTGTAGGTGGAAAACAAAGACATCAAATCACAGCCTTGATGTTTTTTCCCAAGGGGAAAAGATGATGTCTGCACTTAGCATGGGGAAAGTCAAGGAGAGGTAGATGGAATGGAGATCTTTCTGAATGCAGCACGCTGCTTGTATCTGTTTAATGAGTGGGAGTGTGGAATGAAGAAACTTAAGTCACTCAAAAGTTAAAATACTCCATCTCATAACAGTTTGTGACTCTCTATGTGTAAATTCCATAAGTTACAGAATCCCTAAGACCTGTGTGCACATTAAAGAAAGTCTACTCTGGGCTGTAAAAGTTTAATAAATGGTAGATTTTCTTCCCATATTTATGTTTTTATCACCAGTAGGCAGCTGAGTGACAGATGATTTTCAATTACTGCTTATAGAATGGAAATAAATGCCAGAATTGTTTGCTCAAGATACAAATGTTTCTTTGTAGTAGTGGTTTCTGGGTATTTGGGGGGACCAGAGACCTCTGAGTGTAATGAAAACTGTACCTTGCCAATGTGCTAGAAATTCTACAGGAGTGGTGGTACACACATATGATCCTAGTAATGTGGGAGACTGAGGCAGGAGAATTGAAAGTTCAAAATCATCTGGACCACATAGCAACACCCAGTCTCAAAAACAGAAAAACAAACCCATGGGCTGCAAATTAGCTTAGTGGTAGAGATTTGCCAAACATACATAAGGCTCTAGGTTTGATCCCCAGGACTGCAAATAAAACTGAATAAATAGGAGAGATGAGGGAGAATGATAAAGGGAGTAACGTCAATCGAGACTCATTCTATTCACAAACTGACAAATTAAGTTAAAACCCTTTTGTAAAACTAATTAAAGCAAATTTTAAAAATTCTCAAAACTAAAATAAATAAGTATTTCAGGTACACTCTTAAGGAATTCATAAGTCCACTAAAACAACTTCACCTTTACTTTGAATCTATGGAACAAATGCTAAATAAATGTGCCAATGTTTTTATATGATGACTTTGAAAAATACCTTCCTTCAGAATTATTATATCTATTTATCTCTTTCCAATGGTTTTTAGTCTTGTACAAGAATTAACACTTCTTCTTTATGTCTTCAAAAATTCAACTTTAGGGCCAGAAGTTTTTGGCTCAGTAGTAGAGTGCTTGCCTAACATGCACGAAGACCCAGGTTTCGATTCCTCAGTACCACACACATAGAAAAAAGCCGGAAGTGGTGCTGTGGCTCAAGTGGTGGAGCTCTAGCCTTGAGAAAGCCCAAGGACAGTGCTCAGGCCCTGAGTTTAAGCCCCAGGACTGGCAAAAAATTCAATTTTAGAAACAAATGAGTGAATTCAAGGTCTGTCCTGACTGTAGAACTAACTGGAAAGTTGTGACCCTCCAGGGATAAATTTGCAAGGCCATTGGTCTGCCCTTACTGCTGACCTGAGGCCAGGCTAAGTCCCTCCCAAGTGCCCTATGATCAGTGGTGGTGAGTGATTTCAAAAGCTGAATGCCAAGACAGATGAAGAACTTACCAATTGCCTGATGACCTTAGAAGCACAAATCCCAGTACTGAACTTTCAGATGCAAAAATGATCTCTGGATGGTTCCTTGTGGGAGGATTTATAATGAGAAAGCTCAAGTCCAGTCCTGAAATAGATAAAACCTTCATCTTCTTAGCCCCAAATGAATTGGAGCAAATCTGATTATGTTTATTTATGTAATTAAAAAAAGTATTTGGATTACTCTTGACCTACTCTGTACAATGATGCGTCTAGAATAGAGTTTTTCAGGCACAGATGTCTTTCATCCAGAGACGTGAGAGAAGTGAACAAGAGATCTGGGTATGTGCAGAGAATAATGAATAATTAATTTACAACCAACCCACAAAAGTGGCCAGTTTCATCACTTATCTGTCAGAACCTAAGGGAACTATGGAGCCTGAGGACCCTTTAAATAAACATATATATGTATGTATATGCGTATATATTATGAAGGTGATGTACAGAGGAATTAGTTACATAAGTCAGGGAATAAGTACATTTCTATTTGAATAGTGTCACCCCTTCTTTCAAGCTCTTATATAATTTATTATGTCTTGGTGCACTTTTTTTTTGCTGGTCCTGGGGCTTAAACTCAGGGCCTATCCTTGGACACTTTCTGCTCAAGGCTAGCACTCTACCACTTGAGCCACAGCATCACGTCCAGCTTTTTCTGTGTATGTGGTACCAAGGACTCGAACCCAGGGCTTTGTGCATGGTAGGCAAGCACTTTACCATTAGGCCATGCTCTTGGCCCTCGGTGTACCTTTTGTATTTTACCCTCCAGCGTGTTTACTTATAGATTCATGGACATATTCTAGTTACCACAAATGAGGGAAACCATGAAACCTATATTTCTTGAAGTCTGCTTACTTCACTTAATCTTATTTTTCCTAAGGCTTTCCATTTTCTTACAAATAGGACAATAACATTCCTTCTGATGGAAGCATAAAATTTCATTATGTATATATAACACATTTTCTGATCCATTCATCCACAAAGGGGCATCTGAATTGATTCCATATCTTGGCTATGGTAAACAATGCTGCAATGAACATGGTTGTACTGGTGGCATTAGTGAGGATTGGTTTATGGTCAATTGGGTAATTGCCCAGGAGTGGGATTTCTGGGTCATAGGGGAGCTCTATATTTAGTCTTCTGAAGAACCTCCATGAGTGGTTGAACAAGTTTACAAATCTACCAACAGTGTGAGTTTCCTTTTGGCCACATTCCCGCCAGCATCTGTTATTGTTAGTTTTCTCAATAATGGACATTTTTTTGGGGGGGGAGGAGGCGGATTCTCAGTGTTGTTTTAATTTGCATTTATTTCTTTTATGGTCAGAGATGTTGAACGTTTCTTCGTGTGTTTACTGGCCATTCTGTTTCTTCTTCTGAGCAATCTCTCTTTAAGTATTTAGCCCAGGAATTGAGTTGCTGTTTCTTTGAGAATTTGTTTTTGGTAGGTTTAAGTTTTTTTTTAGCTCTAAGTATATTTTAGATATGAGACCATTGTCTGATGCACATCCAGTAAAGGTCTTCTTCTCCCATTCTTGGGCTATTTATTCTGTAAGCTATGTCCTTTGCCATGCAGAGGCTCTTCAATTTGATGCAGTTCCCTTGATCTTTATGTAGGAAGCTTTGACCTCCTGCCAAGGAACCCCAGTGTTCCCCTCTCCCTTTCTGTAATTTTTTCAGGATATGTGACCACATGGAGGTTGTTGATCGAGTTGGAACTGATTCTGGTACAGGGTGATATGTATGGATCCAACTTCAGTTTTCTGCATGTGTATAGCTAATTCTGTGAGCACCATTTGTTGAAGCGGCTATACTTTTTTCTACTTTTGGCTCCCTTATCAAAGATTAGGTGGCTATGGGTGTGTGGGTTATTTCTGGGTCTTCTATTTTGTTTCATTGGTCCAAGGACCCTCCCCCATCCTTTTTGGAGAAATTCTCACCTCTTTTCCATTGTATTTCTGCCCTCAGCAATCTGAAAGGAATCGAAGATATAATCCACAGCCTCTTGAGAAAATGTATAAATGTGACTAAAACCTAATTCATTTTTGCCTAAAGCTAGAAATTATGTTGATGTTGAAAAAGATTTTACTTTATCTTTTCTTTCTGTCTTCCTGTAAAATACCCTGCAGTGCCCAGAGATTTATGTAAGGGATTTATCCACCTGCACTTCATGGTGTCAGAGGAACAGGAACAGAGCATCTGCTCTTTGGATGTGCCAAAACAGTATAGTTTCTTTAAACAGCCTCTAGAGATCAATTCCAACTACAAGACCCTAACTATTTCCCCATAAATGTTCTCATAAGTAATCTAAATGTACTTGGACATCTTCTTTGATACAGAGTATACACTGGCATCCACCAGTTTTAACCCTATCTTTGAGAAGGACTATTTTATAGCCAATTTATTTCATTAAGCAAATTCCTTCTTTTCTGCATCCTTTAAGGAATGACTAAGCAAGTATAAGAACAAGTTTAAATGTATGTTTGAACCATACCTGAGTTTCTCTGGGTTTGACTATACTATGTGCTAGTCCTTTCTTTTACTCTCTACCCCTCTCCCATTTTAACAAGATTTCCTCATAATAAATCCAAATTCTGCCTTATATTTTGAATATAAAAACAAACGCTACTATAAATATTTTAACCTGAGGAATTTTAAAATAGTTTTGGAGTCAAAATAAGAAAAGCAACCATGCCCATTTAAGAAACATTTAAACATAACTACATAGACATAAAAATCTATGATGGGCTATATACTCTATAGATATAATGCTTTATTACATAGATTAATATGTATCTATGACACACCAACCCTCAGCTTAATTTTAATTATGTTCTAAAACCTAAGTACCAGTGATTGTATATAGAGATTCTCTTCTTGAATATTTGTTTGTTAAATGTGACATTTGAAATATGATGTAAAAATCAATGTTAAGAGATTTTTTAATAAAACAAACACTTAAAAAAAACAAAAAATGGAATATAGTAATCACTGGGATCAAATTAAACAAAATATATTCCTGGATGTGTTTAGCCACAATCAGGCTTTCATTATGTTTCCTGAGCTGAACCAAATGTTTTTAAAATAATGGAGAAGAAGAGAAAAATGTAGAAACTGACTGAAGTCACATTTTGCTCTTGGTGTTAGGATTTTCTTTTTTCTCTTTTTTAAAAATTATAATTAATAGAAGGGTTACAATTATATTCGCCAGATAGAAGGTGCATTACTTCCCATACACTGATACCCCTTCTCATGTTTTTGTCCCCATTTCCCTCCCCCACTCCCTCCCCTCATCTTGTTTTCCCCTTCCCTTTCCTATTTCAAATAACCAAATAAATGTATATACAATATACCAGATAACAACGTTAGATACTGTAACAATATGAGAATAACCAAGGGACAACAAAAGAGATGAGAAATAACATAGTACATTAAGAACAACAACCACACATTAGGTAGCTCTTGTTTCCATATCCTGGAGGTCCTTTCACAAGATTTTAATCTGTGGCCTCTGAGAGCATGGTGGCTTGCCTGTGATATGGGGGGGTAGGAGGAGGACTGACTGCAAGGAGATTGCACATTGTGATGTGTATTTCAGAGGTTGTCCTCTGAAGGCTGTGGCCTTCTCTTTCATTGTGGTGAGTTGCATGGATTTTTCTTAGCCACGATTTATTTTATAGATTCCTGAATAGAGTGGAGTTATCCCAAGAATATCTGGGTGGTTGTCACATAAGCAGAGATAGGAATAAAAGAAACATGTAAAGACGATTTTTGTAAACTCAGACTTAAAATCTTAAGTACAGGGGGTGGATGTAGCTCAGTGGGAGGGCGTTTGCTTAGCATGCACAATGCCTTGGGTACTATCCTCAGCACAAAATACATGCACAAACATCTGAAGGATAGATGCATTCTTTTTCCATTTTGTTCCTTGATTTAGAAGAATGCAGGTAAGGAAAAGAGCCTACCTGTGTTCTGGTCAGTAATTGCTTTTTATAATATTTGTAAGAAGGAAGATTAAAAATAAGTCTGTATAATAAATACTGACAATTAATTATATGATATTAATGATAATCGCCCTTAGTTTATTACATAGATAAAGCTTATTCAAACAGCTATTTTTTATTCTAGCTCGTGTGTGTGTGTGTGTGTGTGTGTGTGTGCATGTGTCTGTTCTGGACTTGAATTTAGAGCCTGGGCACGGTACCTGAGATTTTTTGCTCAAGGCTGGCATTCTACCACTTGAGCCATAGCCCCATTTCCAGCATTTTCTGGTTGGTGAATTGGAGATGAGAGTCTCATGGACTTTCCCGCCTGGGCTGGTGTCAGTTCTTAGTTTCCTGCATAGCTAGGATTCAAGTATGAGCCACGGGTACCCAGCCTCATTCCTAAGAGTTTTACTTTATTTTTTATTTTTGTAGGTTATGGGGCTTGAAATTGGAACCTGGACACTGTCTCTGAGAAATTTGGCTCAAGGCTAATGTTCTACCACTTTGAACCACAGTGATACTTCTGGTTTTCTGGTGATTAATTGGAGGTAAGAGTCTCATGGACTTTACAGTCTGGGCTGGCTTTGAATTTCAAAGCCTCAGATCTCAGCCTCCTGTGTAGCTAGGATTGCAGAGGGGAGCCACCAGCACCTGGCACTTATTTTAATATGTGCATTATTTCACGTATTTAACTTTTTGTTGTGAGGACACTTAGAATCTACTCTCAGTAATTTTTAGGAATGTAATGCCTAGCCAACATATATGATGGCTCCCTTGCATTTCACCTCATCTACATAACATTTTTCATTCTGTGATCAATGGTTCCCCTCGACATTCCTTCAACCTGGCAGCTCTGGGTAATCATCATTTTACTCTGTGATTCTACAAATTTGATTTTGAAAAGTTCCACATATAAGTAAAACCATAAGGTGCTTGTCTCTCTGTGACTCACTGATTTCATTAATTATAACATCTTCCAGCTTCACTCGTGGTTGACAGTATTTTCTTCCTGTTGAAGGCACCATGGTATCCTGTTATGTGCATATGCCTCATTGTCGTGATCCTGTCATTCATTGTGGATACTTAGGTTGCTTCTGTATCTTACTATTGATATCAAGCCACAATGAACATAGAAAGGCAGACTTCTCTTGGCTGAAATTTGAGGATCATGGTTCAAAGCTAGCTAAGGTAGGAAATTCCACGATACTCTTATCTCCAATAAACTATTCTCCAAAAGCACTGGGTAGCTCAATTGCTAGAGCACTTGCTTTGAACAAAAGAAGCTCAAGGACAGTGCCCAAAAAAGAGTTTAAGCCCCAAATAAGGAAAAAAATCTTATTCTACAAATTCTAAGGTATTTTCTTACTGTGTTGGGGTTGATATTAAACATCACAATTTATACTTGCCTTTGTTTTCTGGTATGTGTGTAGAGGGGGGTGTCAATACACTATTTGATGACCAAGACAATAAGGAGGTGTGGAGAGAGAAGTTCATGATAGGAAATGACTCTTAACATTGTGAGATTCTTGCTCTTGCCTTTTGTTCCTTTCCAGATAACATGTAGATGCAAGCCTTCGGTGGTTCTTGGGTCCTTGGATTAGTTCAGAAGGAAGAAATGAACTAGCTCCCAGTTTTGTTTCATTTGCTAGAAAGTTTTCTTTCCCTTTGAAATTTGTAGGCAAGGAAACTTTCCCCAATCTTCTCCAGTGTTAGATATTACATCTTTTTGTCTGGGGAAGGCTCACCATTGCAATGTTGCAAATTATTTAAAAGATTCATTCTCTCTTGAGTAAGGTGATTTTGTTCACCTGTTCAGTCTGAGCTTGTGGCCTTCCACAATTGACAGTTCTGGGTCTCTGTAAACCTGGAAGGCTCTCTTCCCCAGCAGCCAGGGTCAAAGCACACACTCTGCAATCAGGTTGGCACTCAGAGAGAAGGGTTTGCCAAGGAGAATTCTCAAGGTCAGCTCTTCAAGTGCTGGTATTTCTACTATTACAGAGCTTTCAGGTCTCAGGTCTACACTCCTGGGTTTTATGCACCAGGTCCAACCTTGCACTCTGATACACCAAATAAAGAGACACGATAGGGTGGTAACTGCATTTACTTGGTACTACAGTTTGAACTCAGTGCCTCACACTTTCCAGGCAGGTGCAATGCCTCCACCCCATTTTCGTGTGGATAATTTTTGAGATATGCTTTTCCTTTCCTCCACCGGTATATGCCTAGACTGTAGTCCACCAATTTAGGCTTCTCATTGTATCTGGGATTACAGACACACACCACTACACCTAGCTTCAGTTGAAATGTCGTTTAATGGACTTTTCTGCTTGGGTTAGCTTAACCGTGATCCACTCATTCTGTTTCCCACCTAGCTAGGATGACATATGGGCATGAGTACGCCTAGCAACTGGTTGAGAAGGCGAGCTCACATGTTTGGCAGGCTGGCCTCAAATCATGATCCTCTCAATTTTAGCCTCCCAAAGAGCAGGAATTAAAGCATGAGCCACTGTCCCCCAATGAGGAAACAGGTTTAACAGGATATGGGTACATTGCAGGAAGAAGAAAGGTATACATTTCAACCCCTTTTCCTTGTATACTTACCTTGGGTTTCCAGAAAAGAGGAAGAATTGGGGCTAGAGGAGAAAAGCCCACATCAGTATTGGACTTGAGTGAAATCTGGCAGTGGAGTGCTGGTCTCAGGTGTCCCAGTTGCTCCTTGTGTTTGGATTGGTCAAATGGAGTCTTGCTAGGACTCTTGACTGCATGGTGGGGAAGGAGGAGGGGAGCAGTAGCTTTGTCTCTTGTTACGGGATGTTTATCCATGCACGGGGTTCTTCATAGGTTCCAATATGGCTACATAGCAGCCACAGGAGAGAATGGCTCAGAGCAAAGGACAGAGATGTATAAATCAGGATAGGATGCCAAACATTCCATTACTCTGCACATGCGCAGGCCCAAATGGGCAGTTGGTGAATTTTTTTTTTTCAGAAGCAGCTTTTTAGAGTACATGTTACTCTATGAGTCAATCCTCTGGAAATTATTTTTGTGTCTCCTAAGATGCTTATGATTTTGATGTTGAGAAGATTTTGCTGGTTTTTTTTCTGCCTGGGTACTGCTTCCTTAGGTGTTTTTAAAATTATTTATTTATTTTTATTGTCAGGGTAGTGTATAGATGTGTCACAGTTACATTTGCCAGGTAGTAGGTGCCTTACTTCTCACACATTGATACCCCTTCTCATATTTTCTGAGGTATCTGTTTGTTTTGCTCAAGACTGGTGCTGTGTACTAGAGCTATAGCTGTACTTTCAAACTTTTGGCATTTGATTAGAAATAAGAGTTTTATGGGCTGTCCTATCCAGGTTTGGATTTGAACTGTCACCCTCAGATCTCAGCATCCAGCATGGTTAGGATTATAGGTGCAAGCCATCAGTGCCCAGCTTGTTGTTGATATTGATGTTGGGGGGAAAATAGGTAATTTGAATTCTTTCTCCTGTTTTTTTTCCTGCTATAACTGTGATTCTCTGAATGTTCTTCTAGTTGCTTACGTCAATAATTCTGGTTTTTGCAACTTATAGTGCCTTGAGCAAATGTGTTGTCATGAAACTATGGAGACTTAACTTCTGTTCCTAAGCTGCCATTGTTTTGACTCCTGCTCCTCGACTAAACAGAAAATGGTTGTTTTCCTTGTCTTCTGTAGACCTGGGTCACCTGGGTGGTGACTTGGGCATGGACTGAAATGCAGTGATGTAGCTCAGACTTGGAATAACAAATAGAATCATGAAACCCAGGCAGCCATTGCGAAGCAGATCTTTTTATTTTCTGGTGTGGCTCACCTGTGGCTCTGCTGACAGGGAGATGCCCCTCCCAACAGGAGCTAAGCCCCAGAGAAAAGTGAACACCTACTCAGAAGAGTCTCTTGGGTTTTTTTCCATATATTTTTTATTGTAATTAATAGAAGGGTTACATTATATTTGCCAGATAGGAGGTGCTTTAATTCACATACATTGATACCCTTTCTCATGTCTTGGTCCCCATTTCCCTCCCTCCACCCCCAGAGTCTGTTGTTTTTATACACAATTCAACCACCTCTAGTATTGCACGTTCCAGGCTACTGTGCACCTGCCTTAATCTCTATGTACCAGATCAGAGGCAGAATCACTACTCCATAGCCTCCCATTTCTTCCCATGGTGTGTGGTGAGGAGCGGGTTGGGATGGGGGGTCTGGCAAAGGCTTAGCCCACATTTCCTCTTGCCTCATCCTCTCAATGGACTCAAGACATCTAGACATAGTAAACTATCTTTTCCTTGGTACATAATTCCTGGTCGATTGACTTCATTCTACTTCCATTTCCTAATTAATTTACACTACATCTTACAACCTCCATGCATTACCCAAGTACTTGATGGTAGCCTGTCATCTATCTCTAAGACACCACTCTATGATTTTGTAGCCATAGCCAGCTTTTACATGATTGATCATTCAATCTGCATTTTGATATTGATTTCATTTGCTTACCAGATTAAAAAAAAGCCATCCACAACCAGGCAAAATTGAAAGGCTTTAGAAGAAAGAAGAATTAGATTAGGTAAGCTGAAAGCATTACCATAAAATCTTTCTAATTAAGGTTGATGAAGAGGGAAAAAATGTGTGAGATAATGCTAACCTATTTTTTCCCTTCCTCTCCTCCGCAAACACTCATAATAATAGAATAATGACAGGTTTCAGGATAAGAAAACTGGAACATTTTTGAAGTTCAAAATGTAAACATTAATAGATGGCCCAGGTTTAGAAAAATGAATTCTTATGTTTGTAGTATTAAACAGAATTAGTACTTCATTATGAAATGAAAGAGAAATGAATTTCAAAAATGACCATAATCAGAATTCAACCCCTCTGGGCTCTATAAATGTCTGACTTACGGACACAAGAACCATATATCCCTCCCAAAGCCTGCTCCAAGTCATATCCAGAGGCTCAGGAAAGGGCAGCTGCCCTGCTGTGACAATCATGTGTACCAGTTGTACAGAAAAAGGCTGGAATATACACTGACTCTGTTAAAACATGACCTGAAAAGTGATCGGTGGGAATCTAGGAAGTGAAAATGGAAAAAAACCCACTTAGATATTATTTTAGTTATGTTAAACTAGGTGAAGATTTTCAAGTGTTCAGTGCTCTCATGAAAGAAGGACTTCTAAAATTGTTTTGTGAAGGCAGAGACTACCTTCGGTAAGGCAATTTGATGATATACAAAGGCTGCCCTTGAAACCAGATCTTTTAGACTCTGGGCCCAAATTCTCAGAGTTCCACATGTCAGATCTGGATGCCTGCCCCCTTATATGGCATGGACATGTCATGGGAAGATAACAATGCCTCAGCTAACTTTGGAATACATATGCCAAATAAATTATAAAATGAAAAGTACCTCTTAATCCATCAGGAATCATCCACCAGAATCTCTTTATCTCTGTATGGAAGGCAGCAGATCTGCACTGCAAGAAATGTAAAACCAAAACCAAACAAACAACAACAAATTTCAGGAAGAAGATACTAGAAATAAATTCAGATCTCCAGCAAGATATGAAGAATATCAGAAAGTATAACTATATAACTATAACTATAACTATATAACTATCAGAAAGTACAAAGGATTCTCTTTCTTTAGTTTTCTAAAAATACATAAATTTGTAAAAACAAAAATCACAACATTTTATGATAGGGGTTTTAGTGTACGTAGATGGGATACATAAAATAACTTACAAAAGTATTTGAGAGTATAGTGGTTAAATGAGCCTGTATTATATTCAGGTGGCATTGAACTCGCTATGGAATCTAGTGTGTAACTTACTACACAACTTCCAACTCATGATCTTCTACCTCAGCCTCATAGAGTTGGTATTACAGGCATATATTGTCGTATTTGGCTAGGTCCTGTCTCTTAATACTGCTGTAAAACAATCTTATTTCAGCATGAATGGATGTTGTATTTTGTCACATGCCTTCTCTGCATCCAGAGAAATTATCATATGATTCTTATCCTTAGCTCTATTGATGTGATGTATTACATTAATTGATTTGCAAATGTTAAACCAGCCTTGCATCTGCGGAATGAAGCCTACTTGATCGTAGTGTATAATTTTTTAAAATTTGTTTCTGGATTCTGTTGGCTAGTATTTTATTGTGGAGGTTTGCTTCCTTAATATATGGCTATTAGATCCAAACAGTACAAGAGCGAGGACTCAATATCTGTGTATCCAATGCTATGGACATGGTATTGGAAATATAAACACAACTACATAGACATAAAAATCTATGACTCTACAGACATAATGTTTTATTACATAGATTAATATGTATCTATGACATACAAACCCTCAGCTTAATTTTAATTATGTTCTAAAATCTAAGTGCCAGTGATGGTATATAGAGATTCTCTTCTTGAATGCTTGCTTGTTAAATACGTCATTTGAAATATGATGTAAAAATCAATGTTAATAAATTCTTCAATAAAAAATCTTATTTCAAAATTTAGAAAGAAAAACCATTAAAACTAAAGCAGATACAGAAGAAGAAGAAGAGGAGGAGGAAGAAGAGGAAGAAAAAGGAGGAGGAAGAGGAGGAGGAGGAGGAGGAGGAGGAGAAATAGATACAGCAGGGGATTTTTTTTACCAGAGATATAATGTAGAGACATTAATACTTTACCAGAACTCTGAGGAAATTATATTAATAGGGAATATGGATAGATTATACTAACCAAAAGACTAATGCATACCTGACAAATGTAACTGTAACTCCTCTATACATCACCCCGACAATAAAATACAATAAAGAGACTAATGCACCAAGAGACCTTATAATTCTGAATAATTTAGCTGCCAAACATATAAATAAGAATATCATAGAGAAATATATAAAACAATATAAACAGAACACAATAAATAATTATAGAATATTTTAAAATATTTCTTGAAAAATTGAAGGTTAAGCATAACAAAATTTAATATATCAGAATATATTAGATATGAATAGAGCTCTTAATCTTGACACAGTAGGTACATATATAAAGATGTATATAGATATACATGTGTATATAGATAATATATACATCTATCTATCTCTGTATCCTTGTATCTCTGTATCTATCATCTATCTGTCTATTGTAGTCATAGATGTATGGAAAATACACCATCGGCTTAGCATGTCTGTGCATCTGTGCGTTCTTCATCTGTGGGTTTAACCAACCACAGATAAAAAATATTTGAAAATAAAGCAGCAACTGCATTGAGTACATAAGGTTTTCCTTGGTTGCCATTATTCTCTGAACAATTAGTATAAGGATTACACACTGGCATGTACATGAATCCATGTGTTATAAGTAATTAGGGAACACTTAAAGTGTATGGAAAGATGTGCATACTTAAATGTAGATACTATGCTATTTTACGTGAGTTTGAGTGTGCAAATTTTGATATCCACAGGGGGAGAGGTGTCTGAGAATCTATCTCTGGTAGATAGAGAGGGATAGCTGTGAATGCTTGTCAAATACATGAAGCATTAATAAAAAATTGGTTAGAACTTTCTCCCAAAGGAAAACTACAAGCAGTTTGTCTTATTTAGTGCACATTCCCAAAGAACAATACAATAAAATTAGAAATCAATCATAAAGAGAACACCAATAATTAATTTATAGTTTAAATATGAAATATTTAGAAGCAAACAACCAAAATATTTTAATGATTCATGGTATGAAATTAAAAAACACTAATGGAAATGTTTTATCATAGGAATATATTTGTTCGGCAATAAGTAGGCTTAAAAAGGAATATTCTGCCTGGAATTTGGCCTAGTTGTAGAGTGCTTGTTTAGCATGCACAAAGACAGGGAAAAAAGCTGGAAGTGGTTCTGTGGCTCAAGTAGTAGAGCCTTGAGAAAGTTCAAGGACAGCGCTCAGGCCCTGAGTTCAAGCAAGGGCTGGCAAATAAAAGTAATATTCTATGTTTTCAACTACAAGTGAAATGGTCTATTTTTTATTGTTTGGGTAATGTATAGAGGGGTTACAGTTACATTCAACAGGTAGTAGGTGTATTACTTCACTCACATTCATACCCCTTCTCATATTTTTGTCCCTGTTATCTTCCCCCTCCCTCTCCCAATCCTCTTGTTTTCCCCACTTCCCTTTCCTATTCCAAATAAACAAATAAACGCATATACAATGTACCAGGTATCAAAGTCAGATAGAGTAACAACATGAGATTAACCAAAGGACAACAAAAGAGAAGAGAAAAAGCATAGTACATTTTAAAAAATCATACAAGATAAATCTCTTGTTTCCATATCCTAGTCTCATCCTATATGACCTTATGTGCATAGGTTTTGAGCTATTGTGATCCTCTGCTAGGAGAGTCCTAGATGTGTACTAATTATTATAAATGAGGGAAACCATTGAGCCTATATTCCTTTGGGTCTGACTTACTTCACTCAATATGATTTTTTTCCACGTCTTTCCATTTCCTTAAGAATGAGGCCATGTCATTCTTTGTGATGGCAGCATAGAATTCCATTGTGTGTAAGTAGTGCATCTTCTAGATCCATTCATCTACTGAGAGGCATCTGGGTTGGTTCCATATTTTAGCTATGGTAAATAG
Organism: Megascapheus bottae; assembly: GCF_031878675.1. Taxonomy (NCBI): domain Eukaryota; kingdom Metazoa; phylum Chordata; class Mammalia; order Rodentia; family Geomyidae; genus Megascapheus; species Megascapheus bottae. The sequence continues at coordinate 53,009,037 of NC_143519.1, read as the reverse complement.
TGCTACAATGTGTTCATTGTGCTCTAGTGGCTTTAGTATGTCCTTGTTTCTGGACATTTTGGTAAATGCCAAGGAGTGGGATTGCTGGATCATAGGGAACTCTATGTTTAGTCTTTGAGGAATTGCCATACTGCTTTCTAAAGTAGTTGAACGAGTTTGCACTCCCACCAACAGTGTAGTACTGGTCCCTCCTGGTCACATCCCCTCTAGCATCTGCTGTTATTAGATTTTCTGATAATGGTCATTCTAACTGGAGTGAGATGGAACCTCAAAGTTGTTTTGACTTGCATTTCCTTTATGACCAGAGTTGTTGAGCTTTTCTTCATGTGTCTATAGGCCCTTCTATTTCCTTTTCTGAGAAGTCTCTCTCTAAGTCTTTAGCCCATCTTCAAACTCATTTTATGAAGCCAGCAAAAACCCTCATCCCAAAAACAGACAGGGACTCATCAAAGAAAGAGAATATAGGCCCATTTCTTTGATGAATGTTGATGTAAAACCTCAACAAAATACTGGACAACCATCTTCAGCAATTCATCAAAAAATTTATACACTAAGATCATACAGGGTTCATCACAGGGATGCAAACCTAGTTCAATATATGCAAGTCAATTAATATAATTCATCATATCAACAAGAGCAAAGTCAAGAATCACATGATTATCTCAGTAGATGCAGAAAAAGCAATTGACAAGATCCAACACCCCTTTATGATAAAAGCTTTGCAGAAACTAGAATCCATGGAATATTCCTCAAATGTGAATGATTCTCTCTTTTCTTTCCTTGCTTTCATGAGTCATATTTATACTTTCAAATTTAAAAAACAGAAAAATTCTTTACTATGGGCTATGACTTGCTGTGACAAAAGATGGAAAAATACTGAGTGGTATGTCCTGGTTGAAAATTGTTTAGTTCATTTTGTGTGCAGACTTGCCTGCTTACACTAAGTTGGAGTGCCCCACTCCTGAAAAGAGCCAGAAAAGTTATGATCACCTGTCAAGGAGAGTTTCTGACATGGAAAACAGAAATTTCCTTCTTTTTCACCAAAAATAACTAACAGCAACAACAAAAATACACACACACACACACACACACACACACACAGAAAGAAAAGAAAGAACAAAGAAGAAATTAAAGAAGAAAGAGATAAGTCTGAGATAGATTCAAATACTTTACCAAAGGAATGTTTGAAACTGAAAAGCTGGAAATAAAAGATCCAGTAACAACCTTGGCTCTCTGGCATGCTCACAATCTTAGTTACTCAGAAGGCTAACATGTGGAGGGTCAGGATTCGAAGCTAGCCTGGGCAGAAAAGACCTCAAGATTCATTTTCCAAAATAAGCAACAAAATGCAGATGTTAAGGCATGGTTCAAGGGATAATATGCCAGCTGTGTAAGCAAGCCAAGGAAGTACAAGGCCCTTTTCAAAACACCAGTGCCACAAAATGCAATAACAGAAGTGAAAAGTTGAATAGAAGGTTTGGAAAATAAAGAGGCATCTCTCAGAAAGTAAAAGGTAGATAAAAAAATGAGATAGCCAAGAAACAGTGCCCTGCACCTGTAATCCTAGCCACTCAGGAAGCCACTCAGGATCTGAGGATAGCCTATTCAGGAAAGCTTATGAGACCCTGAACTTCAATTTGCTGGGGGAAAAAAGCTGGAAATGCAGCTGTGGTTCAAATGATAGAGCACCAGCTTAGAGAAAAAAATGAGGCTCAGAGACAACACCTAGACCTTCAGTTCAAGTCCTAAGCCTGGCACAAAACAAAGCAAAAATCAAACGATAAAATAGGTCCTATTTCAAGAAATAAATACAAATAGAGGTCAATAGAGATGGTTCAACATCTGTGACTATCTTCCTACTTTTCTTCTCCCCTTGGCCTTCCCCACAGACAACACACATTCCAGCTTCCTGGTATTAATTTTATTAAACTGTAAATTAATTGTTCAAAGGAATCTTTGAATCTTTACTCATGTAAAACTCCTACATAATTTGTTTATGCTTATATACAAATGATCCTGTAGATGTTTTCATAGATGCTTATAATTTTAACTACTACACAGGAAAGAAAACAGGTGCTCTCTGTGTCTCCTAGTGCTGGATGAATCAATTGTGCCATTAAATAGAATTGTTAAAGAATAGTGGGGGATTGAACCCTAAGGCAGCTGTGGGAGAAGGTGAGAAGGGAACCAGCCCCCTTGTATCCTTAGCTTGAGTTTCAAGTAAGAACCAAAGATGGGGTGGAAGCTGAGGAAGGGCTATGGACAAAGGAGGTGATTTGAGATAGAAATTGCCTTTCCTTCTCAAAGCTCTCAAAGCTTTGGGTGCTGGGGCTTGGGCCCTAGTACCACAGTGGATTTAAAAGATGGAGATCTTGCCTGTAAGAGGAACGAATGCTTTTCCATCAGGAGTCAATTAGATCTGGGGGAAGGGGGAAGAAGGAGGGAGATAAAACCCAGAAGGAAGGGAAGGAGATAGGGAGGGAAATGGGAGAGAGGAAGAGGATGTGGGAGTAAACAAGAAAAAAGAGGGAGATGCATTCTCATTTCTTCTTGAAGAATGGATTAGTTATCCCTTTGGCAACGGTTGTAAAGACAGTTTATGTCTTCTGCGCCTCTGCTGTCTTGTTCACTCTCTTGCTGTGTTTCCCCTTCCTCTCACACAGCTCAAGACTTGAGCATGCACTGTAGCTGTACAGTGTCATCCCTACAGCGAGTGTGGCACGGATAGGGTCCTTAATAGATGCAGCAGATTGCCAAGTAGTTTTTAGATCATGGGTCTGTATTCAGATATTACCCAAGCTATAGCTAGCTGCCTATGGATCCATAAGCTGGGTCAGGAGGGGGCCTGGATAAGATATTTTTAGAGAAGCAGGAGTAAATCGTATTTCAATGCACACAACCAAGAGCAAACACAATTTTGGTATCTATCTTTAGAATAATGTTGAGAAAGCCCAAGCAACCCTAAGTCGCAAAGGATTCCAGTATTGAGAATATCAAAGGACTCTCCCTTCTTCCCACTGCTTTCCCAGTATACAAAAAAGTAATTAGAATATAGTGAGTTCAGTATTCAACTAGAATGGGAGTAGAAAATATTCTATACTCTGAGTGGGAAGAGATCAAAGCAAGAGAACTGGATAAAAAAGAATAACAAAACAAATAAACAAATTGCTATGTCAGGTGTTAAAATTAAAGTGCACACAAACAGAAATATAGTCTGTGAAAGACAAACTATGAGAAAACATAAATCAATACATAAAAGAAATATAGCACAATTGCTACTCTCTGTAAAATAACTTAGTGGAAATATGATAAAAATAAGGGCTGGAGGATAAAAATTAAAAGCAGCTCAATGGAATGGAAAAAGAGATGTAAAAAAAACTGAGGAAAAATAGTCTGAAAAGACCAATAAATTAAATTAAAATAGCAAGAGAAAGAACAGAAAAAATTAAAATCAAATTCCTACAAGAAAAGTGTTCCAAGTTGGATGCTGGTGGCTCACGCCTGTAATCCTAGCTGCTCAGGAGGCTGAGATCTGAGGATCATGGTTCAAAGCCAGCCCGGCACAAAAAGTCCGTGAGACACTTATCTCCACTTAACCCAAGAAAAGTAGAAGTGGTGTTGTGGCTCAAGGGTAGATCCTTGAGCTGAAGAACTCAGGGACAGTGCCCAGACCCAGAGTTCAAACCCCACAACTGACAAAAGAAAAATAGAAAAGTGTTCTATCATCATAAAAAATTAAGATGAAGAATGCAAAGACTAAATTAAGTGGGAAAAACTAATAGATGAAGAAGACAGACAAGAGGATCAGTATAAAGATGGTTGATAATCTGAAGTTAAAAACAACAAAAAAATAAAATAAAAAACAACAACAAAAGTGAAAAAAAGATTTGTTTAGAGATAAAATAGGGGAGAATTTCCTCAAATGAAGAACCCTTGAATCTAGAATGTTCTGCAATATAGTCACACCTATTGCAACTAAGCTAGTAAACTTTAAGGATAAAGAAAAAAAAATCTTCATGCATGCACATAGAAAGGAATAATCACCCTGTGAGGTGAAATCAACTAGTGTGGCATTCAACCTCTTCACAATCAATCAGTAGAGTAGCTTTAAAAAGTATTTTTATTGGGGCTGGGTGTTTGGCCTAGTGGTAAAGTGCTTGCCTAACATGCACGAAGACCTGGGTTCAATTCCTTGATACCAGATACATAGAAAAAAGCTGGAAGTGGTGCTGTTACCCTTCCCCAACCCCTTTAATTATCATATTTTCCCTATTTCAAATAAACAAATAAATGTATATACAATATACCAGGTAACAAAGTCAGATACAGTAACAACATGAGATGAACCATAAGGGCAAGAAAAGAGAAGAGAAATAACATAGTACATAAAGAACAATCAAACAAGATAAATCTCTTGTTTCCATATCCTAGAGATCCTTTCATTTAGCCTCATTCTATATGACCTTATGTACCTAGATTTTGAGCTGTAGTAATCCTCTGGTAGGAGAGTCCTAGGTTTGTATTAATTATTACAAATGAGGGAAACCATTGAGCCTATGTTCCTTTGGGTCTGGCTTACTTACTTAAAATGATTTTTTTTAGATCTTGGTAATTCCTGGATATTTCCATTCTTGTCCATGATTTAGTTTATTTGGATATGCTCCCTTCTTTTTTTGGTAAGATTTGCTAAGGGTTTGTCAATTTTCTTAATTTTTTCAAAGAACCATCTCTTTGTTTTGTTTATTCTTTTTATGGTTTTTTTGGACTCTGACTTATTTAATCTTGTTTTTATTTTAATAATTTGTTTCCTTCTACTGGAATTGGGATTGGTTTGTTGCTCTTTTTCCAGAGACCATGTCATATATATTTACAGTTGTGCCTTCTTTCTTTTTCTTTTCTTCTTTCTTCTCTTTTTTCTTTCTTCTCTTTCTTTCTTTCTTTCTTTCTTTCTTTCTTTCTTTCTTTCTTTCTTTCTTTCTTTCTTTCTTTCTTTCTTTCTTTCGCCAGTCCTGGACTTGAGCTCATGGCCTGAGCATTGTCCTTGGACTTTCTAAAGTCTAGAGCTCTACCACATTAGCCTCAGCACCACTTCCAGCTTTTTTCTATGTATGTGGTATGGAGGAATAGAACCCAGGTCTTCATGCATGCTCGGTAAGCATTCTACTGCTAGGCCAAACTTACAGCCCTGTGCCTTTTTTCTTTGACACAATTTGTGGTACACATGGGTACTCAGAAATATTCTGTGATAGAGCCCATAAAAGTGGAGGGCAATATCCACACATAAGCTGCAGACTTCTGTCCTGTTAGACATTTTGATCAGGACTTGATGAAAACATAGAGGACATGCTATTAAATATCATGATGACAGAAATCTGGAGAAGGAAGCAAATATGATTGACAATAAAATTAAGACTTGAAATACTCTTGGCAAATGAAATGATTAGTAAAACTCGAATGTTCTTTTCTGTATTTACCTTTTAAAACTCAACTGCCTGTGCACATTATAGAGTGATAGAGTTTGGCAGCAATTTATGTGAAAAGATAAGATTTGGCTTGTCCATAGTATTAGCCAACAATTTAATATAGGCACTATAAGAACAGTACATTAATAGGTTAGTGATGTCTAAATCACAGAAAATAATCATCTTTTTTTTTGTTCACATCACAGTAGAAGCATTACTTTCAACTCTAAACAATCCAATTTAAGGTGAATATTCATAAATTCAGAGCTTCCAAGACCAAATAACCAAGAAGGTCAAACATCCCTTCAATAAACAGTTCAAGGAAGCAGGGAACTTTGAATAGTTGTAAATATAATTATATAGATATCAAAGATCTTAATATATATTCTTTTGAAATTGCTATCACAATGAATTTTACATTGTGAATGTCTGTAGGAGATAGGTTATGCACACATTCTTCGATTCTCTGAAATGCTATAGCTATTTAAATATATGGACTAATAAAAAGCAAGGGTTTTTTTAGTGTGTGTGTGGGGGGCTTGCACACATGTGTGCATGTACCTAGCTTGAACTCTGTAGCCTGAACTCAGGGCCTTGCATTCTTGCTTGGCATTTTCACTCATGATTGGCACTGTACCACTTAAGTGACACCTCCACTTCTGGCTTTTATCTGGCTGATTGATAATAAGAATGTACCAGATTTTCTACCTGGGCTGGCTTAGAACCAAGATCCTCAGGTCTCGGCTTCCTGACTAGCTAAGATTACATGTCTGGCTCATCTCTTAGGATAAGTTGGAGAGCACACTTGGATTTTTAATAGTAAATTACTCCATCTTCCTTTTTGATGTAAAATCAATTGAATTTTTGCTCAAGATAATAAGTTAGTAACTACTAACTCATTACCAGCACCATGGCCTAAACACTCACCAGGTGTGCTTTTCAAGATTTGACATCTTCAGGGAAAAATGTTTCACTCAATTCCTGACCATCATATTCATGATTAGAATCTCTGTCACCTTGGAAGTACTTTTTAAATCCTAGTTAATGAGGTCTGCCATTTTCTTTAGGAAAAGATTTCATAGTTCCCAGAAGTGCATATATATATATATATATATATATATATATATATATATATATATATTTACATATATACAGAGAGAGAGAGAGAGAGAGAGAGAGAGAGAGAGAGAGAGAGAGAGAGAGAGAGAGAGAGAGAGACTCTTTTTTTTTTGCTAGTCCTGGGCTTGAGCTCAGGGCCTAAGCACTGTCCTTGGACTTTCTCAAGGCTAGAGCTCTACCACTTGAGCCTCAGCACCATTTCCGGCTTTTTTCTATGTATATGGTACCGAGGAATCGAACCCGGTCTTCATGCCTGCTAGGCAAGCACTTTAACCACTAGGCCAAACTCCCGGCCCGAGAGAGAGAGACTCTTACTATAACCAGCCAATAACCCTTTTCATCTCTTGTTACTTCTTTCTCCCTTGGTTGTTTCATCCACCATCATCCAACCAAAAAATGGACTGGATCTGAGTTTCTGCCCTGTTTGCATTCTCCTATGAAGCATTTCTTTCTGTTTTTTTTTTTTTTGGAGCACTTTGTATATAGCAGACTCTTATTTTCTTTGACTCCAACTTAAAATTCCAAGAACAGAGCCTACCAACAATTTTGTGAAATGGATTTTCTGCTCAGAAACATGATATGAAAGTAAGAAATCCATCTAGGTTGCAATTTGATAAAGTGTTTCTAATGTAGCAGCGCTGTGCTGTGGGCTGGATCTCAACACTGCAATATGGATGACATTGTGTCTACATTTCTCTCTGGAGGCAGGAAGCAGCCCCAGAATCAATATTCATGAGCTATTGCTTTGGTTTTTCCTGATCGGCAGAAATCTGTTCTCTTCCAATCTGTATTTCTTCCCCAGGCTCTGTCAGCTCTTTAACAAAGCTGGAGATTGAATTTCCCCACTACTCCTGATCTTTTTGTAGGTTAAAATTGCACTCACATCTGTCAGCTTTTGCTTACAAAATGATCTTTTTGCATCTCCAGAGAAAAACTAGTTATTTCCAGGCAAGGTGCTTGTCACCTTGAAGAAAATACTTCAAACACATGAAGGAAATCAAATAAAGGTAAGATGATAGAGAAATATTAGGGAAATAAGATAGTTTGATTTTTTTAAGTCCCTATGAACTTTGGTCACTGAGAGAAACTTTTGGAATTCAAGTATTACTTCAGAATATTCTTCAGAAGTTTCACATAGTAAGTGTGTGACTGTGGCAATGTCCAATGTATAGCTTAGATTTGCATTTTTACAAACGCATAGGATATAACTCTACCCAGAGAGAGAGAAAGAGAGAGAGAGAGAGAGAGAGAGAGAGAGAGAGAGAGAGAGAGAGAGAGAGAGAGAGAGAGAGAGAGAAGGAGGGAGGGAGGGAGGGAGGGAGGGAGGGAGGGAGGGAGGGAGGGAGGGAGAGACAGAGAGACAGAGAGACAGAGACAGAGACAGAGAGAACTTTTCCAGTATGACAGAGGATTCCAGAAGTCATCACTATTTGAATCTCTATCACGATGGATTCGTTTTTACTTGTTCTTGAACCGAATGAAAGCATATGGAATTTGGGGCCCTTCAATGAGATTTCTCTATGTGGCTGTGTTTACCTGAAGTTTTCCTACTTGTATTTCTGCATATTTCACTGTCTCAATATGCCACAACTTACTTATTCATTGAGTTGCATTTGGCTATTTCTAGCTTTTTGGTTATTAGAGATAAAGTTACTGTGAGCATTCTTGCATCTGTTTATTGGTGGATGGTGTGGTCTCATTTCTTCTGCATGCTGGAATTGCTGACTCATACAGCAGGTGGTGTTTCAGTGATAATTTCCAAAGAGTTCTTCAAAGCCATTGTAACACGATATAACTCCTACCAAATCATCAGGCCCTTGAATTTCAGTCACTTTGGTGGATGTATTTCAGTCACTGGTGGTATCTCATTGTGTTTTTAATTTGCATTCTCCTGAGGAATAATAACATCAGGCATATTTTCATATGCTTATTAGCCTTTTGAATGCTCTCTTTCTCTCTCTTTTTTCTTTTATGAAGCTTAAACTCAAGGTCTCACATTTGCTAGCCAGGTGGACATCATGGTACAGAATTTAAAAAAAAAAACCCACTTGGTGCTTTAAAAAGTTGAAGTTTAAGAAAGTATATCAATTCCCTTCGATTCCTTTTATATTTAGAGCTCAGAAAAATCTGGGAGCAGAAAGAACTGGGTTCACTTCCAATTAATCTGGTCAAAATTACTAGTATAAAAATAAATATGGCTATTGAGTAGTTCTGTTGCCTTTGTTAATTTAGGAAGAGTTGATAAGTGGGTGAGATTGCTTTGGCCTCTGAAGTGAGCTATGTAGGAGGTGGCGATCAAGAGGATCATAGATAAGAGACCAGCCCAAGAAAGAAGCTGGTGAGGCCCCAACTCATTTGATAAGCTAGGTGCAGTGGCTCAAACTTGCAATCTCACTGATATAAGAGGAGGACTGGGAGGAAAAGGGTCCCAGATCACTAAAGCCAAAAGTGAGACACTATCTGACACATAAACTAAAATCAAAAGGGACTAGGGGCATATGATGGATGATAGAGCACTTGTTTAGCAAGCTCACAGTTGGAGCACTAGTATAACAGCAACACTAGTAATAATAATGTTTAAAAAATAAAAAGAGATGGCAGTTGTCATAGCTCTTTTGTTAGCTAAGTACCTTGTAGGCCAGTTGAGTTGAGGCAATAAAATTATCTTTCCAATGAAATGATTACTACTTGCACCTCTAAGTTCTCATGTGAATCATAAATACTAAGGTTCTTCTGCCTGACTTGCAAACAGCTCTACACTCATCATGAAATGAATTGTATATTGTTTGTATTTTGTTATTACTAAATGGATAAGCAAGAATTTGATTGCCTAACTCTTGAATTATTAAATGATCAAACGACTTTTCCTATTTGAACTAATAACAGGTGACTCAGGTCATTCCTATACTTCACTTTCAGCTCTGGATAATATTTTGCTGAGAGAGCCTGCAAATACATCTAGCACTGAGCAAAAGCAACATCAAGATTCTGGATGTAATAATGTTATTTTCAGTGAATTTTTAAAAGGTGACAGCTTTCATTAAACATAATAAATATTTATGCATGCTGGAAACAAAGTATACACAGCATTTTACTATCCACATCCATAGTACAAGTGTTCAGAGATTCAACCAGTAGTTCAGATCAATGCTGAGGATCTCTGGTTTACACGTGGCAGAATTTAAAATTGAAATAAAGTTAATAATATAAGTCCAGCATTGGTCGTTCATATCTGTAATCCTAGCTACTGAGGTAGCAGTTCAAAGTCAGCCCAAGTATATTTTAGTATTAGATTATTAATAATCTAAGTTATTAGAGAATCTTATCTCTAACAACTTACTCAAAAAAGCCAGAAGTGGAGATGTACAAAAGAAGCTTAGAGCCAATACCAGGCCCTAGAAGCAGCACACACACACACACACACACACACACACACAGAGAGAGAGAGAGAGAGAGAGAGAGAGAGAGAGAGAGAGAGAGAGAGAGAGAGAGAGAGAACTGAATATAGACGTACATTCCTAGATTTTCCTGAGCTTTGAATAAGAAGAATTGAAGGGGTTGATGTAATTGTTTAAACTTAAACTTTTTTTTTAGCATCTTGTGGTATTTAAAAAAAATCTCTTTCTGTAGCATGATGTCAAGGACTCACATGAAACTACCAATGTGTTTAAGGATTTAAATAATACTTGTTCTGTTCAGATGGGAAGAAATTTCTCAGAAACATTCACGTTATTTTTAAAATGTAAACCATAATTAATGCTGTCATATACTAGAAAGGCTAAAATTAAAATGTTTACCTTTGGTTTTAACTGCTCTCATGGTGGTAGAAGGCCAAGCATCACTGGTGCTGGTGAATGATGTTAACACATAGCCTTGGTTGGTAGAAGTTTGGATGAGTGTGTTTGTGAGTGGGGGTGTGGGTGGGTATGAATGTTGGTGGATGGGATAAAGAAAAGGAGCAGAGAAGATCTGCTCTCCAAGAAGATCTAACATTCATACTAGGTTTATAGTTTCAAATCACTTTCACTTATATTAGTTAAGCCTCATACCAAGTATGTAAGTTAAAACTGTTTATCTAGTTTTCATAGGAGAACTGTTGAAGCTCAGGCTATAGGCAGACAGTACCATGAGATCCTTCCACCACACCATCAGGCCCTCCAAATATAAACCATCCTCAGGGCTGCTTTAAGGAAGGAAGGAATGTATCTAATGCATTTATGCTCCTGTTCAAGTCTTATGAGAGTTGTCCAAAAATTTTAACTCTGGCCTATTTGGAGGTCAGGGGGAAAAATGCTGTCTTTCCGAATTGTCTGTGCTAGGGATAATCAACTTGTTCTGGGCACCAAAAGATTTTTTTGTCATAAATAGAAGAGAGTTGAAGTAAAATATTAAGTATCTCCCATGTTGAAATATTTTTGTTGGACTTAATGATAGATGGTAGATGAAATGCCCTGGCTTCTTCTTATAGAATCTGGAGGTGATTTTCATATCACATACAAAGTTGTTAGGATATACCATTTATCCTGGCAAGTAGTTTCCTTCATAAATTGGTTTTCTTTACTTTTTTTACATACATGTATATATATCAGGACATCTTATACTTTTGATATTTTTTAAATAGTGGATTAGTAATTAGTTACTGGGTCAGAAAAAAATAACATTTCCATAATAAAATAATGTAATAAATGTACAGAGGCTTAATATGTCCAAAGTGCTTATTCTAGAACGGGTATTGGTTTCAGTGTATGAATTGTCTCATTTTATGCTCATAGCAATCTTATCCCTGGTTTTCAACTCATGATGCTGAGAATATGCCCAAAGCACATAGTTTCAACACATATATACATACATACATACATACATACATACATACATACATACATACATGTTCTATTTTTTTATGGTACTGAAATTAAACCCAAGATTTCGCACATGCTACACAAATGTTCAACCATTGAGCAATATCCTCAGTCTTCAGTATACTTTTAAAATTTTAGACATTGTAGTTTGCATTTCTAGTTCTGTGTAAACTTTTTCTATATCTCCCACGTCTCTATTTCTGTTGTTGAACATATGGAATACAATTATAGTAACTATTTTTATATTTTTTTCTGGCCAAGATAGACAGGGTTTTTTTTGAGACCTAAAGAATGAGTAGGCATTTGCCATGTGAACAGAGTAGGAGGGGTGGTAGAATTCAGAAAAAAAAAGTTTCTAGGCAGAATGAATAACATGTGTAAAGGTCCTCAAACAAGGAGTTTGGAGTTTCCAAGAAAGATAGAGATCAGAATTGGTGGAGCAGAATACAATGAAGCGTGGAAGAGTTATGAAAAACAAGCTTAGAAAGAATGAGGAAAGCATACCTTGAGGAATCTTGTAGTCTATGTGTATCAGTCTGAATAGACTATGTTATGCCAGAGTAACAAAAACATTACTCTCAAATCTCAGTGGTTCAAAGCAACAAGAAAAATTTTTTACATGTCATATGTTATCATAACTTTTCTTCATAACTTCACTTAATAGCCAGTCACAGTGGCTCACTCCTATAATCCTAGCTATTCAGAAGGCTGAGATCTGAGGATCATGGTTCAAATCCAGCTTGGGAACTAAAGTTCTGCCCATGAGAGTCTTATCCCAATTAATTACCAGAAAACCAAAAGTTGCACTGTAGTTCAAGGGGTAGGGCGGTGGCCTTGAGCCGAACAGCTCAAGGTTCAAGCCCCACTATCAACAAAAATAAAAAAAAATACATAAAAAAAAACAACTTAACCTAAGGACCAGGGCTGAAGGAAGAATTCCTAATTGGGGTATACTAGCCATATGGCCAAAGGTAAGAAGGCTGGTTATAACCATCGGATGCTTTCAAAACATCTGTTAAGGGTCTGCATAGGTCTGTTAATGTTTGTTTCTCTGGAGAGAAAATTGCATGGTTGAGCCTTATGTCAGTGAGGTAGAGAGGGACATGAATAATAGAACCAACCACACAGGAAGAAATGCTCAACATCTCTGGCCAAAAAGAAATGGAAATCAAAACAACTCTGAGATTCCACCTCACTCCAGTTAGAATGGCCGTTATCAAGAAATCTAATAACAACAGATGCTGGAGGGGATGTGGCCAGAAGGGATCACTACTACACTGTTGGTGGGAGTGCAAACTCATTTAACCACTATGGAAAGCACTATGGCAGTTTCTCAAAAGACTAAACATAGAACTCCCATATGACCCAGCAATTCCACTACTTGGCATTTACCCAAATGTCCATAATCAAGGACATACTAAATCCACTAGCACAATAATGTTTGTGGCATCACTATTTACCATAGCTAAAATATGGAACCAACCCAGATGTCTCTCAGTAGATGAGTGGATCAACAAGATGTGGTACTTACACACAATGGAATTCTATGCTGCCATCAGAAAGAATGACATGGCCTCTTTCTTAAGGAAATGGAAAAACTTGGAAAAAATCATATTGAATGAAGTAAGCCAGACCCAAAGGAACATAGGCTCAATGGTTTCCCTCATTTATAATAATTAGTACATATCTAGGACTCTCCTAGCAGAGGATTACAATAGCTCAAAACCTATGAACATGAGGTCATATAGGATGAGACTAAATGAAGGGATCTCTAGGATATGGAAACAAGAGATTTATCTTGTATGATTGTTGTTTTTAATGTACTATGTTATTTCTCTTCTCTTTTCTTGCCCTTACGGTTGGTTCATCTCATGTTGTTACTGTATCTGACTTTGTTACCTGGTATATTGTGTATGTATTTATTTGTTCATTTGATTTAGGAAAAGAAAGGGGGGAAAACAAGATGATTGGGAGAGGGTGGGGGAAGGTAACAGGGACAAAAATATGAGAAGGGGTATGAAGTAATGCGCCTACTACCTGTTGAATGTAACTGTAACCCCCCTATATGTTATCCCAACAATAAAGAAAAGAAAAGAAAAAAATAATAGAACCAACCATATAATGCTAAGAACAGGCTATCATCTCTGAAAAGAATGAAGAAAAGGAACATTATCCCATCTCTTACTATCAGATAAGTTTTAATCAAAGGTAAGTTCAAGTCCAAGTCAGAGAAATAAAAATAGATGATCATATGAAGAGCACTGTGTAGGGCAAAAAGCAAAATAAGGCTAGGTATCCATGACTCATAGTTGTAATCCTTGCTAATCCTGGCTACTCAGGCTGAAATCTGAAGAGTGCGGTTCAAAGCCAGTGGGGCCAGGAAAGACTGTGAGACTCTTATCTCCAAGTATAGGCACTAAAAAGGTGAAGGAGAGCCATAGCTGAAGTTGACAGAGTACTACCCTTGAGCAAAATGAAAACCAAAAACCAACAAGACGCAAGGACAGCACCCAGGTCCTGAGTTCAGACCTTCTCCACCTCCAAGAAAAAAATATATAACTAAAGCAAGATAAGCCACTGAAGATAGCAGACTAATGCAACCCACTGATAGATACCTTCTCAGAGGATGAAGCACCAGGCAAGCAGAATGGGGGAAAGAAAGACAGTCTGAGCACATGGAATGCAGTGCTCATAGCAGCAGATGGTGGAGACAGAGGTGAAAGGAAGCAACAAGCACCTTATTTCTGAGCTTGCATACTGTAGTTTCATTTGCAAACAGACTATTATCTAAAAAAGCAGAACAGAGGGAAGCAGAAGCTTCAGCACATGGAACTCTCAGAAGTACTGCAGTAGCAAAGGCAGGGACTGGGATGTAAAAAAAAAAAAAGGTGAGACAAAAAAAATAAAACAGCATGTATGCAACAGCAAACAGATGGGTGGTGTACAGATAGTGGGCCTGTCTGCTGACCATATAGGCACCAGAAAGGTTATCCCTACTTCCAAGCATTCACTTATGGTGTAGGAGGAGGTGCAGGAGATCATGCTAAAAGGCTTCAGTTTGAGGCTGCAACTTCAGCAGTCAGAGTTCCTTGCATTGCAGTGTGTCTATGGCTCCTCAGGAAGGCTAGTGGACAGACTGAGTCAGAGATGCTAAGAGATAGATGCTATGGGGAATCAGTGGAGTCATGGGAAGGAAGGAATGGTACAATCAAGATGGCAGATAGCTGTGAGAGTTCTGAGAGGAGGCATAGTGGTTTCTGTGATTATACAGGGGAGCTCAGCTGCAAAGAGCTAGAGAATCAGAAGGTGTGACATGTAATGTGGCTCTGATTGCTGAGTTCCCATGGGATTTCCCCATCCCAGGACTAGAGAGTTGAGGCTTAAACTGGAGTCAAAGAGCAATCAACAGGAAGCTTGCAGTCAGCCCTGCTTGCTTCTAAAGGTAAAGGCTTCCCAGCTCTACTAACAAAGCAGAACAGCTTGCTAGGCAAACACTACAATAAAGAAAGGAGAAGCCAAAGAGTAACGTAGCCCGTCCTGTGTAGGCTGATGGCTTTAGAAAGGAGAGCTAGCCAGCTATGTTGAGATCTCTCACTATTGCCTACATGATTGAGCTCCTTTAGAGGACCCCCAAATCTGTCTTCAGAATGAAAAAAAAACAGAAACATTGGGGTGTGTGCATGTGTTTATTGTATTCTTACTATTTTGATCAAACCAGTTTGTTTTATTTATATATGTCAATTCTCTTTGTGTGTAATTTGTGTTTCTCTTCTTTGTGCCCATATTTCTTTCATATAAACATGAAGATTGAGGTTCAGGTCATCCCAGGGACAAAGGGGAGACTATTTGAAAATACCCAAGGCATGGGGACTTAACGTGCTAGAGTGCTCTGTTTGGCAAGCAAGGGCCTTGAGTTTAGATCTCAGTGTCACCAAGAGATAGATTAATAAACACAAGGAAGAAAAGGAAGGAAGAAAAGGAAGGAAGGAAGGAAGGAAGGAAGGAAGGAAGGAAGGAAGGAAGGAAGGAAGGAAGGAAAGAAGGAAAGAAGGAAAGAAGGAAAGAAGGAAGGGAAGGTAGCTGAGGAAGAGAAGAAGAAGGAGCAGGAAAATAAGAAAGAGAAGGAGGAGAGGGAGGAGAGGAGGAAAAGGAAAAGAGTAGGAGGAAGCAAAGAAGGAAGTGGGGAAGAAGAAAGAGGAGGAAGATGAGAAAGAGAAAGAAGAGAGGAAGAGGAGGAAGAAGAAGAGACAAAAAGAATATTGCAATGGAAACTCAGAAGATCACTGGAAAATATTTACATTCCAGTAAAATGGAAAAATCTAGAAGAGGAAAATAAATAAATTTCTAGACATTCGTGACCTGCCAAAATTGAACCCAGAAGGTATAAAAATCCCAAGCAATGAGACTGAAGCAGTAATAGAAATTCTTCGAAAAAGAAGAGCTCGGGAATAGATGGATCCACTGCTAAATGTGAACAAACCTTTAAAGGAATAATGTCAGTGCTCCTCAAACTGGTAAAGGAATGATATCAAATGCATTCTGGAAAACGCCTATGAAGTCAGTATTACCCTGATACCAAGACAAAAACTGTGGACAAAAATGAATACTAGCAGGGTGCTGGTGGCTTATGCCTGTAATCATAGCTACTTAAGAGTCTGAGACCCGAGGATGGAGGTTCAAAGCCATCTCGGCCATGGAAGTCGGTGAGATTCTTATCTCCAATTAACCACCAAAAACCGGAAGTGGCGCTGTGTCTCAAGTGGTCAAGAGCTAGCCTTGAGATGAAGAGCTCAGCGACAATGCCCAGGTCCAGATTTGAAGCCCCGCAACCACCACCACCACCACCACTAACAACAACAATAACAAAAACTATGCCGAAATCTATTGAGAGAATGTAAATGCAAAACTACTGCATCAAATGCATGCAGATCAAATTCCAGAACACATTGAAAGATTATACACTGTAGTCAAGTTAGATTCATTCCAGAAATTCAAGGACAATTTATCATATGCAAATTGATAAGCACAATATAACACATAAATAGAGAAAAGGGCAAAAACCATGTGGTTATCTCAACAGATGCACAAAAAATTTACAAAAATTTGAATTTCTTTATGATAGGAAAAAAACACCAAAGAGGCTAGGAATATACTTCAACAAAATTAAGCATGTATGTGACAAACCTATAGCCAACATTACACTGAATGCAGAAAAAAACAGAAATAATTTCTTTTAAAATCAGGAATGAGTCACAGTTTTCCACTGACAACACTTTTATTCAATATAGTGCTTGAAAGCTTGGTGCAATGGTCAAAAGAAGGAAGTACAAAAATAAATAGTGTTTATATATACTAGTAACAAAATGGTCTGGGAAACAAACTATAATGTAACCCTGTTCACGATGGTCTCTAAAAATGCTGAGGAGATGAAGATATAATGAATATATGAAGATTAAATGAATAATAAATACTGAAGGAGACATTAGGCGATGGAAAGATATAGAGCACCAGAGTTAACATTTTGGAAGTGACTTTGTAAGCAAATTCAAGGCAATCACCATCAAAATTGCAAGACAGAATAGGGTGCTGATGATTTTTACCTTAATGCTAGCTACTGAAAAGGCTGAGATCTGAGGATTGCAGTTTGAAGCCAGTATGAGAAGATAAATCCATGAAACTCCCATCTCCAATGAACCAGCACACACAAAAAGCAGGAATGAGAGATGTGGCTCAAGTAGTAAATTGCTACTTGTAAGCGAAAAGGCCAAGCAAGAGTGAGGCCCTAAGTTCAAGCCCTAGGACCAGCCCACAAACACCTACAAAAATTACAAGGATATTCTTCACAGGAAAATGCTAACCAATTATAAAATTCATATGGAAGACCCAAACACTTTGAATAGACAAAGAATTTCTGAGCAAAGACTATGCTGGAAGTATTTTATCTTTTAAAATATATTTATTATGAAAGCGATGTACAGGGGGTACAGTTACATAAGTCAGATAATGAGTATATTTCCTTTTGTAACAATGACATCCACTCCCTTATTCTCTCCCAATGATGCTTGTTTTTAAACTCCTTACTTGAACACCACATTCTTGAACACCATATTCTGAATTTCTGCTGCAAATACCCTGGTATTGACTCGTTCTTTGCAATATAAACAATAATGGTCAGCTTTCTGCTATTGTCACCAATACAGAAGATAATCATCTTTGAGTCTTTTTTTTTTCATGCTGGTTATTGGAGCTTGAACTCAGGGCCTCTTCTTCTCACTTGGTTTTTTTGCTTGGAGCTGGTGCTCTATCACTTGAGCCACAGCTTCACTTCTGGCTTTTTGCTTCTTACTAGGAGATAAGGGTCTCTTGGATTTGTCTGTCAAGCTGGCTTCCAAGTGTAGCCTTCAGATCTCAGTTTCCTGAGTAGCTAGGATTATAGGCATGAGCCACCAGCACTTGGCAATAATCAGCTTATAAAGAGGAAAACTTTATTCTGACACCGCCAGTTTTGGAGGTTTGCTTCTATGAGTAGGCCTGTTGCTGTGGGAAACAAAACAGGTAAGAGGAGACTTTCTTCCACCATCCTTTTCAACCATGCCTCCTAAATCACCTAAAATCTCTTACTAGGTTCCTGTTTTCACATTTCCTATGACTTCCTAAAAGAACCAAGCAGCCTTTAATTCAAGCCTTTGGAGACCACATGCATTCCAGATTATATCAGAATATGCCTGTTTTGCTGTGCAGTCCCAAAGGAAGGAACAGATAAGGACCTGAAGAACTAACCTAATCCTCAGGCACACTGGACTCCATTCTTTGCAGTCAGAATGCCATCTTGTAGAATTGGAAAGAATAGCAGGTCTCACGCATGCCAAAGTGTTGGTTACCTTTCATGGGCCTGGGCTTTGTGATAGAGACTGAGAAAAAGGATTTCCAAATCAGAGATGCATCTATCTTTTTGAGGTGTGGGGCCATGTGTCAGTATTGAAAGGTGGAACTCAATGTAGGTGGCTTCTTCCTTCAGTGCCCAGGCTAGGCCCCCAATCCACGGCACTCAATGTATACCTCTATTATAGCACTTTCCAGGCAACTTAAATGAGTAAGTGGGACCTGCTCCCTAACAGACTGTGCATTCTGTAAGGACAGAATCCTGTCTTGCCACCTTGCATCCACCACAGAGCACAGTGCCTGACAGATACTCCTACTGTAGGAAGAAAAGGGCATTGAGCAGGTTGACCATTCCCTTAGCAAGTTTGGCAGGGCCCCATAAGATGGGGGGGGGAGAAGAGAGAGAGAGAGAGAGAGAGAGAGAGAGAGAGAGAGAGAGAGAGAGAGAGGGAGAGGGAGAGGGAGAGGGAGAGGGAGAGGGAGAGGGAGAGGGAGAGGGAGAGGGAGAGGGAGAGGGAGAGGGAGGGAGGGAGGGAGGAGAGAGAGAGAGAGAGAGAGAGAGAGAGAGAGAGAGAGAGAGAGAGAGAGAGAGAGAGAGAGAGAGAGAGAGAGAGATCCAATCCTTTCTGATAATGTCTGGGAAGAGCTCCAAATGGGTGCCTGGTGCAAAGGAGATGGGGCACAGGAGGCCTGCTGGCAGGACATCATATTCAGAGAGAGCTGTGGTTGCCAGAGGAATGGGCAGGACATACTTGGGAGAGACCAGTGATTAGGGAGTCTGAATTGAAAATTGGGCAATCCTAAAAGAGAGTAGTAATTCTAACATTGTTTCATACACACACACACACACACACACACACACACACACACACACACGTATGTATATATAGAGAGATCTTACAAGAGAACAGTCACTGTAATTGCACTGTACTCACACATACATTAAAGTAGCTGTACAAAGGATTTCTTTTGACTATTCATTGGTACTTGTTTGATGCAAGAAGTTTCTTGCTGATGATTAACTTATAAGGAGAGCCTTGGGCTCTCCTGAAAGCTTGATTCCTTAGTGCTTTACATGAAAATTATAAACAAGGAAACCCATCTGAGCCTTCTCCAAATGATCCTAAGCATATCAGATTCTTCGCTCCTTGTTGGACTGGGGTGGTCTACAGTTACAAACACCTCTGCCACAGGTTATGTTTGTGTGTGTTCATATATACATATGGAGTATGCCCTCAAATAAGGGCTTGATTGCTCCTGATGTTCTGTATCTTATAGAGTATGATTATAGCTATTTCACAAACATATACTCAATTCTGACTTTATACTAAGGCCAAATTTCTCTCTCTTTCCTTTACTTTCTCCCTCTCTGCAAACTCATACTTGCTTTTCCCTCCCTCCCTCCCTCCCTCCCTTCCTTATTGGAAGTGAACCGTAGACCTCCATTCTCCCAGGAACTATAAACATCAGGACTTCCATGACACGGAAGTTGGTAGACAGCCATTAACTTCTCATCTGCGCTGGACAAGGACTCAGTCTATCAGACAGTGCTTGCTTATGTTAATTGAGGCAAACTGATACTAAAGGCAAATAAATGGGAGGAATCTGAGCTTAGCAATTCCTCTTGCATAGTCTTCTTAGAGACCTCATTATGTGCTATTGCACCCTGTCAAGTGGGTATCCAGCACTTCCTAACTCATGTGAACACAGGACCCTTGGCTTACAGATAACTCACAGAGATAATGTTCTACCTCACCTGTTTTGAGATGTTCTAGCTCTGTCATTAGAAGTGCCCCTGGCTGCTGAGAGCAGGGGCCTTAGAGATGTTGGATGGTGACTGAATGTGACTGAGTCCCTGTATCTCCTTGTGTTTCACTCTCTCTCTCTAAAACATCATGATGCTCAGCATCCTTACACAACATCTAAATTCATGTAGTTTTATGCGATTCCAACCCGACCTTTGTCAGAAAGACAGAAAAATAGCCGTGCTTTTTTCATCTCCCAAGTTAACACATAAGAAAATCGGCCTTCTTCATCACCATAGCAATTTCTCTAATTGCTCTACTCCCTGCCTTTCCTCTCTAACTACCTCCTAAAGAAGCCAGCTTAGGACCAGCATTATTTCTCTGAGTAGATTCAGTTCCAAGCCTGGACCCCTGCCTGTTGTCTCCATTTTCCCAACTGTCTCCTCACACTTTTCCTCTTATCCAACAAATTACCTATCTCTTATTGAAAGTCCCTTTTCTACTTGCCTGCCTCTGGTAACTACCTACTTACCTTTCAAATGCCATGTCATCTGTGGACCTTGCCATGGATTTCCTAGCAGTACTCACCATATCCTCAGATATGACACACACTACAGTTTCCATATTGTCTCTTCCTACATATAGACAAAGGTACTCCAATCAATACTTGTTGAAGTGAAGTGAATGCCAATGTGAGTTTCTGACTCCTTGACTGGATGAACAAAGGACATTTGATTTCACAGTGTGATGCCACAAACCCATTTCATGTCATAGGACTTACCCCTGGGCATCTGGCGTTGACTGCCCCAGGCTAACCAAAAGGCAGCCCCAACAGCAAGTCAACACACTGAAATCTGGAATCTGAAAACAGAGTCAGTGAGCAATAGTAGTAGTCCTAGGGCTTGAACTCAGAGACTGAGCATTCTGCCTAAGCTATTTTTTGTTCAAAACTAGTACCCTACCACTTGGTTTTTTTGGTGGTTAGCAGGAGATAAGAGTTTCACTTCTGTTTTTTTGGTGGTTAATGGGAGATAAGAGTTCCACTTCTGTTTTTTAGGTGGTTAACAGGAGATGGGGTCTCATGGACTTTCCTACACAGGATGGCTTCAAACCATGATCCTCACATCCTCACCTTCCTGAGATCTCACCCAGGATACAGGCTTGAACCACCCACACCTGGCAGAAGCTAACTCTTAATACTTCTAGTTGTAGCTTCCTGAAACTACTGGGACCACCATAATCCCTGACTGCTTGAAGTGTTGTTCTTTCAGCAAGCAATATGGTTCATTTATTTATATTATTAAAAAACCAAACACCATTATAATAATCACTTACTATGATTTTTTAAAATTGGATCCTTGAAAAAAACCCTTCATATGTTCCTTAGGAAATTTGGGAGAACTAGCTGGGCACAGTGGTTCACGCCTATAAACCTGGCTACTCAGGAGGCTGAGACCTGAGGATCAAGGTTCAAAGCCAGCCCAAGTACAAAAGGACCTGAGACTCTTTAATTAACTTCTAGAAAATGGGAAGTGGGGCTTGGCTCAAGGGTAGGGCAGTAGCCTAGCGCTGAATTGCTCAGGGACAATGCACAGGCCCTGGGGTAAGGCATAGCCTTGAGCTAAAGAATTCAAGGACAGTGCTCAGGCCAAGTTCAAGTCCCATGACCCACAACAACAACAAAAAAAAGAAATTTTGGAGAACTGGACTCTTAACATTGTTGTAAAAGAAGAGTCATGGGAGGGGCTATCACAGACAATTGTACTACATTTTCATCCAGAAAACAGCTTCCAGTATTCAAGTATTATTCTCAGTCCTTATCACTGAGGATGGGAACTCTGGTAATTGTAAACCAGCCCAGAACCATTCTGCTGTCACCAACGAGTCTTAATAAGAATACAGGAGGAAGCTGGATGGGGAATTCTCAGAATAAAAGCATTCTGATGTATAAGTGAAACTAGGGCTCTATCCAAGTGGGAACAAATCTTATGAGGTGTTAAAAATGTAGAGAATCCTTAGAAAATTAATCAAATTTTATCATGCTCTGTTTTTTTTCCAATTAATTGGTGCTAAGCAATTAAATGCCAAGAACTCCCTGAAGGGTTGCCAAATATTTAACACTAGAAAGAGATCCTAGGCTTGAGTTTTGCAAGACCAAGAGCATAATCCATAAAAAGAAAGTAAAGAAATAATAAAATCAAGACTAAGGAAACAGAATTCAACAAAAATTGAACAGAGATTTAAACAGATAACTCACAACGTAAGATATTCAGAAGGGAAATAAACATATGGAAAGATGTTCAACACCAAGTGGCATTAGGGAAATGCCAGAGCTCCAGCTGTGAATACAATTGTAGCACAGCCTAGAAAAGGTATACCTGTGGTAAAGATATCAGACACCAGATCAGTTATCTCCAGGAGTTGTGAGAATGAGGCAGTAGTGATGGCTAAGTGGCCAACTAAAAGGGGTATCATTGATTAAGATATATTGTATTTGGAACCTTTTTTGTTAAATGCAAATTCTCTTGTTTAACTTCTTAAAGATAATAAGAAAAAATTTAATGAAGAACTTGGGGAGGTGATAAAATTGGTTTATATTGTGATCCTTAATTATATGTGCTATTCAAAACTCATAGAACTGTATACCGCAAGGGGTACTGATTTTTGTTTTTGTTGTTGTTGATTTGGTTTGGTTTGGTTTGGCTTGGTTTTGGGTTTTTCGTTAGCCATGGAGCTTGAACTCCGGCCCTGACCACTGCCCTTGAGCCTTCAGCTCAAGGCTATAACTTTGCTACTTTGTGCCACAGCACCACTACTGGTTTTCTGGTGATTAATTGGAGATAGGAGTCTCTTGGATTTTCATGCTTAGGCTAGGTTCAAACTACAATCCTCAGATCTCAGCCTCCTGAATAGCTAGGATTACAAATAAGAGCCACTGGATTCCTCAAAGACTAAACATAGATCTCCCCTATGATCCAGGAATCCCACTCCTTGGCATTTACCCAAATGTCCAGAAACAAGGACATACTAAAGCCACTAGAGCACAACGATGTTCATTGTAGCACTATTTACCATAGTTAAAACATGGAACCAACCCAGCCCCTCAGTAGATGAATGGATCAAGAAGATGTGGTACTTATACACACAATGGAATTATATGCTGAAATCAGAAAGAATAGCATCACCCCATTTTTAAGGAAATGGATAGACTTAGAAAAAAACATACTAAGTGAAATAAGCCAGACTCAAAGGAACTTAGGCCCCATGGTTTCCCTCATTTATAATAATTAGTACACACTTAGGATTCTCCTAGCAAAGGATCACAATAGCTCAAAAGTTATGTGCATGTGGTCATATATGATGAGACTAAATGAAATCTTAAGTTCTAGTATTCTTCCTTATTCTTTTAGAATAAAGCAAAGCTGATACCTCCCTCAAAAAAAAAAACCAAAAACAAAAACAAGTATGAACCACTGGTGTCCAATTCACAAGGGGTAAATTCTATCATACAGAACTTTAAACAATATGTGTCTATGAAACCTACAGCAAGTTTGGAAGTGAAGAAGGGTAATCTTTATCCAAGGATATTTACAAGAGAGGTGAGTTATGAAATGTAAGTATATTGATGTGACATAATTATAAGTAAAAATATCAGCAGAATTCACATTTATTGCATGCCATAATTAAAGTGAAATCCTATCTCTTTTTCAGATTTTCTACTGTTTTCATGTACCCTAAATGGACACATGTTTGCTAAGTATCGTTTTCAAGGTTGATCAGAAAAGCCCTTCTTCCCTGTGGATTAGAGATACAATCCTCTTTAACCATGCAGAATTCAAGGTAAAATGTTTGAAGTTCTGTTTACTTGATCTTTTCACTTGGCTTTTTTTCCTCTCGTAAAGATTTTTCCAAATCAAAGACCACATCTGAAGTCTATCATTTGAAAGGGTTGTTTTTATTGCAATTCCACTGAAGTGAAGCTGTTGTACTTTTTTTAGAATGAGAGCATTTCTTCACAGTAAAAGCTTATTGATCAGAGCACCACATAACCAATGATTTTATGAGAAGCTCAGCTTGTCTTCTTTAAAACAAAGTTAAAACCAATTTATTCACAAATAGACATGCTTCTGCACAGTCAAGGGTAAGTTAAACATCTCTGACTCATTTTGCATCCATGAATAAAGGTTAAGGTTTTAAATCGATTGAAGAAAAACAGATGCTTCTTTAGTGCAACATGTCTTGATGAAACTTGCTAGAAGGAAAAGGAGTAATGGTTTGAAGAATGTTCAAATGAGTATATGTAGGTCTGCCCATGAGAACACACAGAAGCTTTCCAAACGTACTTTACCCAAACCCTTGAATAGCCCTGATGGCCAGTGAGGTGCACATATTATTTCAGCTTTCACATACACAATTTGCTAGAAAATAGAACTTTCATCCTATGTATACCCATCCTGTGCCAGGGGAAGCAGTATTGCCAGGTCTAAGCTATTATTCTATAAGCAGGCTCACAAAATGCAGAAAGACAAATTGTTTTTTAACCTAGGAGACAGTGAAGGAAGAGATAATAATATTGTCTAAAAAGAAATGTACTCTTGGCCTGACTTCTATAACTGTAACCCCTGTGTACATCACCTTTACAATAACAATGAAAAGCTATTCTTCAACTAGATTTCCCATTTGTGTAGGTAGAACAAAATGGAGAATTTTGAAAGCTGCACTGGGATTTGATTTTTTTCCCCCAGATCACTCAGATACATTTTGATTTTGAACATTTGGGCTGTTTTTTAAAAGTCCTATTTTTCTTAACTAAAATTAGAATTCTGTTGGTATGAGAATTATGTTCCTTTCTGAAGGCAAAGGTAGTAAAGCAAAAGGGGATAGTCATCTGGAAATTATGTCACAGCTAGACACTCCAGGATGGACTCTCTCTTTGTACATGCTAGGTGGACACTCTACCACTACGCTAAGCTCTGGCCTAAACAGTCTGTTTTTCAAAGAGATAATAACAGTGACAACCATAACAATAATAACTGGCTTTTAATACCTGCTTATTTCTCATCTCAATCCCCTAACACCTTAAGAGATGTTATCATCCTTTACAGATGACAAAACTGTGTCTCATGAAATTAAATAATATACCCAAATTCTGCTATGTATGGGACAGTATGGGAAATCCCTGAAATGTAGAGTCTACACTCAGTGCTATGATACTACACTGGATAAAAGGAACAGTTTAAAAGAAAGGGAGGAACGTGCCCTACTGCATAAGGAAGAAACAGGGGAAAAAGAAGAGGACTTATTAGGTGGAAAGGGAGAATTGTGGGAGTACTGAAACAGCACAAAGCCTTTCTTTCAAGATCAGCACAATCTATACAACAGCACAAGGTAGACTGAATGTATTGAAAATGAAAGGAAAGCCTTGAAAGGACAGCAGCAAGACTTTGAAGATAGGGACCATGAAGTGTGATTTAGCTTAAGGAAAAACATCAGGACAGTCATTATGCAACAATCTTCTTTGAGAAGTCATTTCATCTTGCTGGTCCTTTCAGATTACTCACTAGGATGTAATGGATAAGCCCCAATCAGCAAACCTAAGAGCAGGTTCCACATCTGATCCAAGAACAAATTGCTTCCTTGACCTTGAGCTGCCATATCTTACCTCTCCTTGCTGGGGGTTGCTGGCTGGTTACAGATGCAGGGAGACAACTGGTGGCATAGCTGATGTTCTATCACCAGGAGATAAGACTGGGAAGGAGTGAGCACTATTCTTTGTCCCCAGCAGGCAGCAACTGAAGGAATTCTGGTTTTCACAGCCTTCCTTTGAAGCTTCCTGGGGCCACCCCATCTCCAGAGAATCTGCTTTGATGTTAAGCTGTGTGGCTACTTGATACTCCTGGGACTCGGTCTAAAGACACTTGCTGGGTAAATGGTTTAGAAAACCAATTCAGGCATGAGGTTGTACACAGGCTAATGCAAACTGAAAGGGACTCCTCAAAGCCCATGGGTTTCATTGGCTCAGGAATGGGAAAGAAGCCACAAAGTCGGGAACTCCAGGCCTGATTACAGGTCTCGTCGGGACACCCTTGCAGGCCGCTTTCTCTAAACAGATGGTTCCCAGACTTGGAATTTTATGGATTGGTACAATGACCAAACATTATGAACATGAAGTCTCATAGTGAAAACATTCTGAGGACTAATCTAGTATAACTATTTATTTTTCCTAGAAAGGCCATTAAAATAATGAGTATCTTCTATTCGCCCTCATATCACAAGGAGAAAGAAATATCTTAATAGCAAAAGAAAATAAGTTCAAGGATATATTAGGGCCAAAATGCTGTCAAGTCAACAAACATAGTCAGAGTAAGCAATAGCCACTCTTATTTTGTGCACCACTCAGAGCTGTAATTCTTTCAGTCAACTGTGACTCCTTAGAGAACTCAAATGCTATTAAATATAATGTTCCACCAAAGGGACCTTTCTCTGTACAACAAAAACATCCATGCAATAAATAAATAAATAAATCAGAGGCCGGGAGCATGGACTAATGACAGAGTGCTTGCCTAGCAGCACAAAGCTCTGGGTTTGATTCCTCAGTATCTCATACACAGAAAATGCCAGAATTGGTGCCGTGGCTCAAGTGGTAGAACACCAGCCTTGAGAGAGCCCAAGGACAGGGCCTAGGCTCTAAGCTCAAGCCCCAAGACTGGCAAAAATCAATCAATCAATCAATCAATCAATCAAACTCTGCGGGTGATCTGATCTCCAAGTCTTTGGTACTGCATAAGATCGATACTGTTCCACATCTTTGATGCACCAAATATCTCCTCTCACCACTAGAGATACCCTCCCCTGCCCTTTCTCCATCTCCAGACAACCTCACATCTTCCTTTCTCCCTCCAGACCTCCAAACCTTCCTCTTCCCATCCATGCTGTCAGGTGGAAATCCTAAGACCCCATTCTTTCATAGGGAGAACAAAAGAAAAGAAAAAAGAACACCCACACTCTCCCGTCTCCCCATCTGCTTGCCCAAGCTGGTGGCCAGGCGCTCTGCCTTTCCTTCTGCTCTTACAGATGAACAGATTTCAGATTGCTCTAGGGAAACAAAATGAAGACATCAGGACTCCTGAGCTCACAGAGCATATGATCTAAAGAGAAAACGAGAAGCAAGTAAATAATGAAGAAAGAATGTGCATGTCATGAGAAGGAAATCTGCAGAGCAGATAGAACCCGAAAGTAGAAGCCAAGCTGCCCCATGGTGGGTCAGGATCCACATTTTCATGTAAAGGAGCATCAGCTATGTTAGAAAAAGGTGCTACATCCTGAGTGAGGGAAAGATCAACTAACAGAAAGCCAATTATTAAAACCACACAGTTTCAACATTAAACATATCAAGTAGCAAAAAAAAAAAAGTTAAACCACTAAGAGATTTGACATGGTGAAAATCTAACTATCAGCCATAGCAAACATTGCTTTCAAGGTAATTTTTTTATGGGTCATGGGGCTTGGACTCTGGACCTGAGCGCTGTCCTTGAGCTCTTCAGCTCAAGGCAACCACCCTACCTCTGAGCCTCAGCCCCACTTCCCATTTTCTAGTGATTAATTGGAGATAAGAGTCTCGTGGACTTTAGTGCCCAGGCTGGCTTTGAACGGAGATCCTCAGATCTCAGCTTCCTGAGTAGCTAGGATTATAGGCGTGAGCCACCGCACCCGGCTGCATTCAAGGTAATTCTAACCAATACCCAGCCTGGCATCTTTGGAAGATTCTTAGGACTGGAGAAATCCATGAAGGTATTTGCTGAGTGCAGAATTAGGCCATTGAAAGAGGCATTGCGTGTTGAAGTTTTCCAGGTTCTGTTTGTCACCTTACACTTCGAATCGGCTTAAGGAAAATTACCCTGCCACTGCCACACTGATTTCTTTTCACTTTCAAGAACAAACAAACAAAAAATAATCCTATAAAATACATCACCCTTCTGTTGGGGGGTTGGAAGCAGAGGCAGAATGAGCAACTCTACCCTCATCTGGCTTCCTTCTTCCATCAGCCAGCCACAGGGCATGACTTAGCCATTCTTGGTTTGTTGCCCGTCTGTTTTGGTGTATATCCCCTCACCTGAAAGCCTTCAAAGCAAAAGAGCAGGGTTAGGAGAGAGATCAGCTTGAATCTGTCAAGTCTCCAGGCCAGCTCCAGCAGACCAATCTCAAGGGATGGTAACCTAGCAACCACTGGAATCTGCAGGCTTTTGATACTAGCACCTTCTCATTGGAGTTAACTGACCCCTTTTCTACTGTAGCCTGACAGGGGATGAAGTGGTACTGATGCTGGAGGATGCCCTGGTCTGAGGATGTACATATGTACACATGAGTGCATCTGGAAAGGATGGATTGAAAAAGGGGCAGAGATCCTGTTCATTAAACCAGCTTTCCATCCCCTCATCTAAAATCCACCACATTCCAAGTACTAAAAATAAGCAAGAAATTGATTTGGAAAACTAGCAGGAAAGCCAGTCCAGAGAGATACCTTCTTTCTCTTAGCTAAGGACTCACCTTAGACTCACTATTGTTACTAAGAATAACTTCCAAGATCTAAGAGTAGCTACTATTTATGAGTAGCTACAGTCTATAATATACTAAGTTAAGCTCTTCACAAGTATTTTATTCAATAGATAGATATTATCTATGTCTTTGTTAAAGACATGAAAGCACAGAATCAGAGCAGTGAGGTAACTTGCTCTAGGTCACACAGCTCTGTAGAGGTTCTGAAACCAACAGCAACACAATCTAGAAAGGCCTTGGTTCCTTTCTCTGCCAAAGAAGAGAAAGGATTAATATAATATTGCTTGTTTCAAGGTATCAAAGGCGATAGGTGATAGGAAAATGCTCTGGAAAGCACCAAGTGTGTCACTTAAGGTGATATCAAAGGAATTCCCCTTTTTGTATCATATGGCATTTACAGGGAAATTATCTAACATTGACTTGTCTATGTCTTCAGATATAGTGCATAATAGATATGAATTACATAAACAAGAAAATAAAACACATGATAAACAAATTCTTAAATGTAGTTGCAAATGCCCCCTAGCAGGTCAAGATCAAGCAAACTGTTCTTAAATAATTTTGAAGCTGTTTGCCTTCAAGCCCTTGGGGAATTGGAGTGTCTGTCTAGATTCTTAGAAAAGTCTCACTACCTATAGGTATGAATTTTAGACTATCTTGTGGAGGAGAGGTGTGTGTTGGCTCAAGTGCAAAGGAGCAGGTAAAAAGGAACCAACATTTCACTTACCAGGGTCCAAGTAAGGAAAACAATGCCAATAGTTTTTGGGTTTTGCCAGTACTAGGGCTTGAACTCAGAGCCTGAGCAGTGTCTCTTAGTTTTTTTGGTTCAACATGGTGTTCTACCATTTGAGCCACATCTCCACTTTCAGCTTTTTGCTAGTGAATTGGAGATAACAATCATATGGACCCTCCTCAGGCTGTCTTTAAATCTCAAATCCTCAGATCTCAGTCTTCTAAGTAATTAGGATTATAGGCCATGTGACGCAACAATTTTAAAACTGAAGTTTTCATTGTGACTCATAGACTTGCTTCTGATATTCTTGCAATTCCAGCACACACACTTTATGTGTATCTATACCTGTTTATGCAGATAGAGTAGATGACAGAGGAGGAAAGACACACATTTGCATATGGGGTTTTAAACATCAGTCAGAACAATCATGCGGGTTGAACACATGAGGAAATATGGCAGAACTGGGAAAGATAGAGTCGCATTTTGCTGCCTGTTGGGCTACCTGTACTCTCACCTGTCCTGGTCTGGTTGGCAGGAAGCACCACAGTTGGCCACAGCTAGGGACACTTCTGGGACATGCCACTGCCAACAGTCAAGCTTGAAGGGAACTAAGTCCAACCCAACTGCCAGATTGATTCACACCGATTTTTGGCAAGTGGATCTAATAGTGGAAACCTTCCAAATTAGATGAAATGATGTTCTATATACATTGTTCCATTTGCATCCCAGCAAAATAAGTACGGCTTCATACCGTTGACCGTCTTGTGGCTAATTAGCTATGATGAAGGTATAGGGAAAATAAGAAGACAACTCAGGATAAAGGAAACATCTTGGGAGATAAATGAAAATCAAAGATTATCATCCCAGCTGGCATTGATTGAGGAATGATGCCAAGAGAAGAGCCCCACAGCCCTGACCTTCAGGGAGGCCCAGTGGACAGATGTGAATGGATGAATTCTACCATCTGGGCGACTTATGTGTGGAAAATTGGTAGTCAATTGCACCCACTCTTTTCCAAACAGTTACCCAACATGAGCTACAACCAAGACTTGTAGGAATTTGGAAACAATCTGAAACACTAAAAATGGCTTTCCCCCCTGCACTTCCCCTATAAGAGCAATTGAGGGATACGTTAACATAGGGTCCATGACTCATTGATAAGCATTTTCTCTACTAAGTGCTGTTCCAGGCAGACAAGCCCTGAGGAAGCATGAGTATCAGTGTGGGAAAGTAATTGAAGATATTTCTATGTGTTCGTAATCCTCGCTGTCCCCAATTCTCTCTACAATAAACAGTTTACATTTTAAAACATGAATGAACAAATAAACTAGTGGGAGATGATTAGCTTTCAAGGCTATAGTGTACACACATACTATTTGCTTTCCATTGGTGCTCGTACAAAAAGAAGACCCAAAGGCTGGAGCAGTTATGTCTGGAATATCTGGTGAGGTTATGGATATGAAAATATGTTATTGGCTCTAAAGTGATGTACAAATATATGTAGGTGGTTGTTTATAGAAATAATAGGGCTAGGCGTCAGTGGCTTATACCTGTAATCCTAGCCACTCAGGAAGCTGAGATCTGAGGATAATGGTTCAAAACCAGCCCAGGCAGAAAAGTTGATAAGGCACTTTAACCACCAAAAAGCCAGAAATGGAGCTGGGGCTCAAATGGTAGAGTACTAGTCTTGAGCAAAAATGCTCAAGGAGGGCCAGGAGTTTGGCCTAGTGGTAGAGTGCTTGTCTAGCATGCGGGTTCGATTCCTCGGTACCACATACATAGAAAAAAAAGCTGGCAGTGATGCTGTGGCTCAAGTGGTAAAGCTCTAGCCTTGAGAAAAGTCCAAGGACAGTGCTCAGGCCTTGAGTTCAGCCCCACAACTGGCAAAAAAAGGTCAAGGAAAGTGCCCAGGCCCTAAGTTCAAGCCCCCCCCCCTCTCTCTCTCACACACACACACACACACACACACACAAACACACACACACACACACACACACACACACACGAAAAGAGAAAACAAAACAAATAATAGACAATAATAGACAGTATTCCCACATGCTTTCTCTCATCTCTGTGATGGCATTGCCTTTATTTAGCTACACAAACACATACATGTGCACGTCCCTAGATAAACAAGGGAAACTCTCATGTCACTTTTTTCTCTGTGACCCCCTGCCACTATGTAAGGTTCTTGCCTTCTCATAACTGCATACATACAATTCATATACTTTCCCCTCGCAGCCCAGAAGTCCTCTGGCTTCACACAGGGTCCTCTCACGCCTAGCCTCTCCTCTGCCCTTCTGCTCAATCTGCATCTTACATTGGAGAGCTTTTCTGGATTGGACTCTTAGTTAATGGTGTCTTTGCCCATTAGTAGAAAGAACAGATGATGGGGTGTGTGATGTTGCACATGGAGATACAAGGTCTGAACTTCTACGTGTGGGATTCTCAGAGTATTCTAAGCCAGTGTGTATGCTTACAGGAAGTGGGTTAGAAGAACTCACTTGTATCACCTTTTGCTATTTAAGTAAAACTCAAATTACTTTTCATCAGTACTTACTTGCCTCACAACAAATGGATCACAATAGTAGCAGCCTCCATTTGTGAAAGGTTAATTCTATATTGTCGCATTTAATGACATCAGTACAATGAGACAAGAGGCTAAAAATTGAGCTTCAGTATCTCTCACTCTAAGTGATGTGGTGTCTGAGAGCCAGGAACCAGAACCCAGAACCTGTGAAATCGCAACCTAGGGCATCAG
Organism: Megascapheus bottae; assembly: GCF_031878675.1. Lineage (NCBI taxonomy): Eukaryota > Metazoa > Chordata > Mammalia > Rodentia > Geomyidae > Megascapheus > Megascapheus bottae. Next base: position 52,976,920 of record NC_143519.1, on the reverse strand, counting down.
CCAATGTCACCTATGTCAATATCACCTTTCACCACAAAACACTGCACTGCTGTGGATGCTCCATAAGTGAGAAGCCATTCCCACTTACATATTCTGTATTTAGTCCCCCAAATCAGCCCTAAAAATTTCAAGAGAGCTTCTATTTCAAATCAATTCAGCCAGAAGCTTCTCCTGAGAAAAACTCACAACCTGAATGATCCTAAGTTTATATCGAACTTGATTAAGCATCCTAAATTTTTCATAAATTTATTATACAGCCTATGCATGGCTAAATAGGAGCTTTCATTTTCCTTAAAGAGTGAAGAGAAATCTCTAAAACTAAGAAGCAAAGAATAGGTGAAGAAAAGCTGGGAATTGTGGCTCAACGCCTGTAGTCTTAGCTACTCAGGAATCTGAGAGCTGAGGATCATGGTTCAAAGCCAGCCCCGCAGTAAAGTCCGTGAGACTCTTATCTCCAATTAACCATTAGAAAACCAGAAGTAGCTCTGTTACTCAAGGAGTAGGGCAGTAGCCTTGAGCTGAAGAGCTCAGGGAGAGTGCCCAGGCCCAGAATTCCAGCCCCAGGACAACAAAAATAAATAAAGAAATATGAATAAAGAATAGGTAAAGAAAGAACACCAAATCAAGAAATTGAAACAAGTCAGTTCCAAATATTAGACTTTAGCCAAGGGAAAGAATCAGCATATCCCACAGATAATGAATGATATCTGTTTGACATATTTTCTTGTATTTTTTTCCTATCTACTTGCAAAATCCATTGGCAGAACTCTGAAACTGGCATTTCTTCCCACTAGTTAGTTAAGAATACATTAAATAGCCAGTCAGTTAAAGTGTAATCTGATCCATAGTATAAGTGCAAATATTACGCTTCAGCAAATATTCCAGTTTAGGGGAAAATTAGAACATTAAGGGATGCTTAGGTATTCCTATGGCCTTCCTTTTTTCCACATTTCTCCCTATAATAGAGTCCAGTATGAGAAGTAGAGGTCTCATCTTCCCTAAGAGAATCTCCTGGCTTCATGCAGTCATCGGTGTATCCGATCTCCATATTGGTGTTTCCATGCATCATAGATGCTCCTGGTTCTAGATTACGGCTATTCTAAGTCATGACCTGATTTCTCTTGGCTAGCCAAAGCCTAGAAGGACTCCCTGGATAGCATGGCTTCTCTTGGACCTCCAATGTTCTGCAAACCTCTGAGAATCTATTTCAGCTTGGGCCCAATCTAGTCTGCTACCCAGTTACCACTGCCTGCTACAGCAGGCAAATTGTCGGGTCAACCAGCCCACCAACTCAACGTCCCTGACCTGTGGACACTCGCAGCATTCTGAGAAGTTGACTTTAGAGCTTCATTCGATCTGACCTTCACGGTTAAGCTGTCATGACCTTGCTTTGGGCTTCCCTTAGTTGAGAAACATCCTAAAAGACCATCTCTTTCCTGAGTCCTTGAGGCTATTATGTCTTAGGTTGCATGCCTAATCCTCTCCAAACCCAAACTCTAAGAAAGGTTAATGGCAGCTTATAGGCCTTCTGACTTTCTGACCAAAAACAGAAGCGTTATCTTCTCTTCAAATATGGAAAACTCTATAATCTTGCTGTTTCAGGTATAATTGTCAACAGCACACATACTGTAATACTAGCTACTCAGGAGGCTGAGACCTGAGGATCACATTTGAAAGCCAGCATGGGAAGGAAAGTGAGTGAGACTTTTATCTAGAATTAACCACCAGAAAACCGGAAGTGGCACAGTGGCTCAAAGTGGTAGAGCAGTAGAATACTAGTCTTGAGTAAAAGAGCTCTGGAACAGGGCCCAGGTCCTAAATTCAAGCCCCACAACCAGAGAAAAAGATGTTAAAGGAAGTTCTCATTATAATAGTTCCTGATTTTCAGGAATATTGTTTTATCATTGAATCCCAGTTTGCGTAGGAGAAGTTAAGTTCAATCTCCAGTTAATTACTATCTCTTTTCAATATTCCCTTCTCCACCTATGCATACTGATAAATATCATGGATCAATTAAAGCAAGGAACTAAAAAAATAGGGGCAATAATAATTTAAAAACCCTATTTCTGCTACATATATACATCCACCCCACTTTATGTGTCCCATCTAATATATAATATAATATATAATTTCTTAATTTTTAAATTTTTTGGTGCTGTTCCTGGGGCTTGAACTCAGGGATTGAGCACTACCCCTGAGCTGTATGCCCAAGGCTAATGCTCTACCACTTGAACCATAGCTCCAGTTTCAGCTTTTTTGGTTGTTAATCAGATATAAGAGTTTCACAGACTTTTCTGCCTGAGCTGGCATCGAACTGTCATCCTTGGATCTCAGCATCATACCTCAGTAGCTAGGATTACAGCTATGAGCCATCACTGCCTAACCCTATATTTAATCTTGAGAATTATCTTTAAATAGTTTTAGAGTGCTTCTTTCCCAAACAAAGTCAGCTAGAGTTTGAGTATGCAGTTCACATCTGCAAAGAAAAATATATCCTGTCTGCTTTGTATCTCCAGGTCCTCAACCAGACACCAAACACCTTACCATTTTTTTTTTCTGAACAAGATCGACGCTTTGTAAATAGTAGCCAGAAATGTCATCATGGTTTCTAATGTTATAAGATAAAATTCAGAAAGAAGGCAAAGGGATATTCACTTAGTATTCATTATTAAAGGGAAGTTGGCATTAACCAGTATTTGATTTGGTCTAGGTTGATTGTGCTGGTAGACCCAACAAAGAACAAAAGGTCTAGTGTGGACTTCAGGGCTGTAGAGGTGGTGTGAGAATTTTCTGTTCGGGGCACCACCAAGAGCTTTAGACATATAATGCTTAAGCTTTAGCCAATCATCTACCTTGATTTTAATTGTTAATTACACTGACAAACACCATCAATATCCATGGAGTCCTGAGGCTGCCAGCTATGTTCCCCCAATAAAGAGAGAGAAAGAGAGGGAGAGAGAGAGATTTGAAATACAAAACACATTATCTATGAGCAACGCCAAGGGAGAAGATGGAACCATGGAGCCAGATAACGGAGTTGTAGTGAGGTGCTGGTTGCTGACAGATGGACTGGCCGGTGACAGGAGAGCTTTCCCTGGCTGGTGGATCATTTTCAGAAACGGCAATTCATGTCATGCTAACAGCTCAGTCTATAATTAGGTATATTTATCCCTGTCTCTGTCATCTGTCTCCTGCCTTTGTATGCTTCATTTCCTCTAAGAACAAATAACCCCAATGAGTTATGAGTTTCCAGAGTGTCGTGTGTGTGTGTGTGTGTGTGTGTGTGTGTGTGTGTGTGTGTGTGAGAGAGAGAGAGTGTGCGCCTGCTGTTATTGAATGGTCTAAATGAAGTCTAGTCATCCAAATATATAGGAAGAGACTGTCTACTCTCATGGGGAGCAGACTCTTCGATATTCATCGGAATGGGCTGCGAAGCAAGACACATTCTTTTCACTGCTACCAATTTTCCATCACTGTGCTATTTCTGTTTCACCCTCTGTTAGGTTAAAAGCCTATGTACTCCTCTGAAGCTGACTTCAAGAAAGCTCTGAGAAAGACAATAAATAAAAGTGATTAGCCAATTAACATTTTAAAAAGATTTGGGAAGCCCTGCAAACAGGCTGAGCAGCCTGAGAACAGCTATCTGCATTTTCCCCTTTATTTTCAGTATATTTTGCAGCTGAAGAAAGGAGATGTCTTTGTCCATTGGACTGATCAATTCTGCCTTGGCTGATAAGACATTTGGGAAGATGTTAGATGACCTTGGTCAGCTTCATTTTTTTAAAAAAAATATTGCATATGCATTCAATTTATTTATAAATGTGCATAAAGAGCTATGGAAGACTGGTCGACAAGTGATTATATCAAGTTTACAGTAAGCAGGGCTTCTGATGAGAGGGGACCAGATGAAAAGCATGAACAATCTCCCCAGTGCCCCAGCGAGAAGTAAGCTATCCCTCTGAGAAACAGCTCCCAATCAATGCCCATGCTGTGCTTCTCCCCAAGGGCTGCTCTCATGCTTCCCTTGGCTAACTTGGTCTCCAACAATACAGTTGCCAGAGGAAGGTCTATTTTTTAGATTAGTTAATGCCTACTAGTTCAAGTGCCAAGGCCAGATTGCCTGAGACCAAATGTTAAGCTCATTTGAACACCTGTAGGGTTTGAAGCAAATTGTTTCATTCACTTCTTTTCACGTGGAAAGGGACACAAGAAAATGTCTACATCTCGAGGTGTCCTTCATAGAGAAGGCTATTGGAATTACAACTTGCATAACAGAAGTAGTTCAATAAGAATGAATAGTAGTAATCAAACAGTAATCTAGAATCACAGATCAAAGCAAGCCCAAACAGGAAAATCTGTGAGGCTCTTATGGCCAATTAACCACCAAAAACCTGGAAGTAGTAGTATGGCTCAAAGTTAACAGAGTGCTAGCCTTGAGCAAAATAACTTAGGGACCTAAGTTCAGGCCCTGAGTTCAAGCCCCACCACCAACAGAACAACAAGAACAAAAATCCCACAGCAAATAAAAGATTAGAGGTCAAGTAAAACTATTTTTTAAAGTGCTTGCAATGTTTTACATATTGAGAAATAATTACTGATGTTAGCTTTCAGTGGCTGGTAATATTAACATTTTTAACACCTTTGTGGTAAGACATATAAATATATGTACAAAACTGGGTAGTGTGTTATAACTGGGTAGTGGGTATCAGCTTGATTTTTCATGACTCTGAGATTCTTTGGGATGTTTTCCTTACCAGGAAATTGATGCAAAAGGCTATTCCTTATACTTCTCTCATTTTCCAGGAAAGCTGAGGAATCAGCCAGCTGCTGCCTGGCTTGTTGCTCCCAGGATAATAGTGTTTAGGCTCAAATAATGTGCACCTTCCAATTCTAATGCCTTGCCTCTCCTGAAGCTTTCTACTACCCTGTAAGCAAATACAGGACACATTCCGGCCTTGGTTTCTAGTCATCATAATATGCATTCATTGCAAGTTCTTCCAGCTAATGATTTCAAGAAATAAAATGGAGACCTATTTTGTATGTGTGCCAGTATGTGGGTCTTAAGCTAGGGGCCTAGGAGCTGTCACTTAGCATTTTCTCCAAAAGCTAGTGCTCTGCTATTTGAGCCACACCTCTTCATCTAGCTTTGTGATAGTTAATTGGAGATAAGAATATCTTATACTTTTTTGACTGGCTAGCCCTGACATTCTCTTACCTCATCTCATCTCCTTGAGGAGCTAGAATTACAGGCATGAGCCACTTACAGCCTGGCAGAGATCTAGCTATTAATTAATTATTATTACTTAATATTGTCTTTAAGTAGATGTACAGAGGGGTTTTAATTCAGCATGTCAGTTTATGACTACAATGCATCCATTTTATATTCTTCATGCTAGCAACATTTTTTCATTTCTTTTTCTCTTTTCATTTTATTTTATTGTCAGGGTGCTGTACATACAGAAGGGTTATAGTTACATACGTTAGGTGGAGAATATATTTCTTATCAAACTTTTTTACCCCCTCCCATGTTTTACTTCCACCTTCCCTCCCCCCAAATTGTAAAGTTCATTTACAACATATAGTCTTGTAAGTATGGCTGTTACATTGGTTTTCCCTTTGTCCTTTGTCTCACCATTTTGTTGTGGCCCCTTCTCTCTCCTCCCTTCCTTCCCTCCCCTTCCATTCTCTTCCCTCCCCTTCCCTTCCCTAATTCAAATAGTTATATATACAATACACCAGGTACCAAAAATCAGATACAGTGACAACAGGATAAATCATAGGGGGATAAAAGAAATAACTTCACATAGTACGTTAAAAACAATGATCACAAAGAAAAACCTCTTGCTTCCATATCTTGAAAAGAGATTCGTTTTTTTATTGAAAAGAAAGAATCCTATCATTGCTTCCCCAGCTGCAGTAGCATCTCAAATACAACTCAGAAAAATCCAAAAAGTATTTTCATATCTGCATTTTCCAGAAAAGAAAACTGTTGCGCTCAGCAAGATTGAACTGATAGCCCAAATACCTGAGGCTAAAATGAAGATTTGGTGGGATTCCCACTCTGAATTGGTCTTTGTAGAGCCTGTGCCTCTACTTGACCATGAGTCTTAGCTCTTACTACCTAGGAAGCTGCCTCTTTCCCTCTCTCCCTACCTCCCCCTCTCTCTATATATATAAAATAAATATATATTCATATATATGTATTTTTTGTCTGAAACTGGAACTAAAACTCAGTATCTGATGTTTTTGCTCATTGGCTGGTGCTCTACCACCCGAACCACAGCTCCAACCCCAGGCTGCTGCCTCTTCTAACTAAAACAGGAAGATACTCTCATTAAGTCCTGTTGACAGTTATAGGAAAAATGAAGTGATAATAATAATTTGAATTCACTCATCTATGGTCTCTGTTATTGGTTGTTTTCAACCTTTCTTGGAAAAGGTAAAGGACTCTGGATAAGACTAAATGTTCTGATAAGTCACATGCATACACAATTGTCAAAATAGATGGAAAAAAACATTTAAGAGGAAGCTCAGTTTGATGATTCATGAAATTCAATAATCAGAGCTGCTGTCAGCGTTTAATATTTGTTTTGCAGAATCAGGGCATCTGCCATCAATTTTATAAAGCTTAAGATTTCTAACTTTCAATTGGCTGCCTAACTATATCAGAAACTCCAGCTACTGAAGTCACACTTGGCTAAATCCATCAATTAAAAAGCCTGATAAAGCTGTAGGCATTTCTGTAAACTACACTAGGTTCAAGTGAGACTTCCTGTTTTTAATAAGTTTTTCCATTTTTTTTTATAGAGCTAGGAAGTTGGATAGAGAGAGAATACAGAAGGCAAGTGGGCAAGAAATGAATCTAGGATAACAGAATTATCTCCTTTCGTTATATTAATCAGGATTTCTTTCAGGCTGCAAAACAGATTTGCTTAAGCATTATTTCCAAGTCTCTCTCCTTTCATCCAGTATCAAAGAAAGATCATGCATCAGAAGAAAACACACCGGAAATGGAAGAGCTATCTAGGTGGTTCTGCAGGTGTGGTGGTTCAGATTCTTACCCTACACACCTGGGTGATTTGCCTGCTAAAAACTCAGGTTCTTGGTCCCCAGTCAAGGCAGGAAATCAGAATCTCTGTGGTGCCACTATGTCTGACATCTAATAAACTGTACCAGACATATGAAGGAGGAAATTGTTAGGAGAAAATGTTACTTAATACAAATAGACTCAGAAATGACAGAGAACTTAGTAAAAGCATTCATTAAAAAATCATGTAATTATGCTCAAGTATGTAAAAGAAAACATCAGCACTGTGATTTAAAAAAAAAAGTTTTGTTGTTGGTTTTTTTTTTTTTAAAGAAACAGGCAGGGAGTTTGGCCTAGTGGTAGAGTGCCTGCCTAGCATGCACGAAGACCCAGGTTCGATTCCTCGGTACCACATACATAGAAAAAGGCTGGAAGTGGTGCTGTGGCTCAAGTGGCAGAGTGCTAGCCTTGAGAAAAGCCCAAGAACAGTGCTCGGGCCCTGAGCTCAAGCTCAGGACTGGCAAAAAAAAAAAAAGAAAGAAAGAAAGAAAAAGGAAACAAATGGAACTTCCAAAGATGAAAACTACAGAGCCTGAAATGAAAAACACAGGAGATGGAGTGAGTGTCGCAGCAATAATAAACAGCAGATTGATGATGTTGAAGAATGTTAATAAAAATTATTCAAAATAAAGCAAATAATGACACATAATCTAACATATATCAGTCCAAAGAAGGAGGGGCTTACACTTTTAAATATTGATAAATTAATAATTTTTTCCAAATTTTCAACAAATTTTTTGAACAACTTTAACAAAATCACAGACACTCAGTGAAATCCAAGGAAAAAAAATATAAAGAAAGCCACCTCAAAGCACATTTTAATGAATTGCTGAAGCAATGGTGTGAAAAACTAACAAGTAATTTGGGTAAGTATAGCATTCTCAAATTAAACCTCTTCCCTCAGAACTCTGCATGGGATTTTTCCTCATTGGGTTTTGTATCAGGCACAACTGTTTAAAAAAAATGTTCAAGATGAATTTGATTTCTTTATAGTTATTCTAACTTCCTTCCTTCCATCCTTCCTTCCTGCCTTTCATCTGTTTCTCTTTCTTTCTTTTTTGCCGGTCCTGGGACTTGAAATCTAAGCATGGGCTCTATCCCTGAGCTTCTTTTGTTCAAGGCTAGTTCTCCACCACTCGAGCCCCTTCCAGCTTTCTCTGAGTATTTTATTGGAGATAAAAGAAATCTCATTGATTTTCATGCCAGGGCTAGCTTTGAACTGTGATTCTCAGATCTTAGCCTCGTGAGAAGCTAGGATTACAGGCATGAGCTACCAGAGCCTGGCATTGTTTTATCTTTTCTACCTGGTATTTATTTAATCAAGATATTATTTGCCATTTACTGCATAGCATCATTTCAATATTTAAATTAACACTCATTTAATAAATCATGTTTAATCTTGGAAAAGTTTAGAATTGTTGTCCTCAGTATTTTTCCTGCTAATTTTGAGTTTCCTCTTGAATTTAGATTGCAAAGATATCAATTGTCTTGACATATAATAATCTTTGTCACCAAACGCTAGTGGCTCATGCCTTAAATTCTATGTATTCAAGAAGCTGAGATCTGAGGATCAAAGTTCAAAAGTAGCCTAGTCAGAAAAGTCCATGACATTCTTATCTGGCAAAAGTAGAAGTGGAGGTGTGGCTCAAATGGTAGAGCACCAAATTTAAGCAAAAACAGAAACTACAAGTTAGTACTCAAAGCCCTGAGTTCAAATCCCAGCATTGAGAACAACAGTAATTGCAGTACCTACAATAAACATAACAATAGAAGTAGTAATCTTGGTCTTGAGTCACCAGTATGTCTTTTTTTTTTTAAATTCTTTCTTTTTTTTCTTTTTCTATTGTGACTAATAGAAGGGTTACCTTATATTCACCAGATAGAAGGTGCATAACTTCCACAAACATTGATACCCTTTCTTATGACATGGTCCCTATTTCCCTCCCACCCTCCCCCGGCTTATCTTGATTTCCCCCCTTCCCTATCCAATTTCAAATAACCAATTAATCACATATAAAATATATCAGATAACAAGGTGAAATATAACAATATGGAGATAACCAAGGGATGGCAAAAGAGATGAGAGATAACATAGTACATTAAGAACAACAGTCATTCATTATATGGCTTTTGTTTCTATATCCTAGAGGTCCTTTCATTTAGTGTCATACTATTTGGCCTGATGTCTCTAGATTTTGTTCTATTGTAAATCTCTGCTAGGAGAGCCCAAAATTTCTACTGATTATGTCAAATGAGGGAGACTATTGGGCCTATGTTCCTTTGAGTCTGGCTTTTTCACTTAATATGATTTTTTCTAAATCTTTCCATTTCCTAAAAAATGGGGCGATCTCATTCTTTCTGACAGCAGCATAGAATTCCATTGTGTACAAATACCACATCTTGTTGATCCACTCATCAATTGAGGGACATCTGTGTTGGTTCCATATCTTTGCTATGGTGAATAGTACTTCAGTGAACATCGCTGTGCTAATGGATTTAGTATGTCCTTGTTTCTGGACGATTTGGTAAATGCCAGGGAGTGGAATTGCTGGGTCATAGGGAAGATCTATGTTTAGTCTTTTGAGGAACTGCCATACTGTTTTCCATAGTGGTTGAACGAGTTTGCACTCCCACCAACAGTGTAGTAGTGATCCCTCCTGGCCATTTCCCCTCCAGCATCTGTTGTTATTAGTTTTTTTGATTTGCATTTCTTTTATGACCAGAGATGTTGAGCATTTCTTCATGTGTCTATAGGCCATTTTTGTTTCTTCTTCAGAGAAGACTCTCTTTAAGTCTTTGGCCCATCTTTTAATGGGATGGTTGTCAATATGTCTTTTTAATTGTTTAAATCTCTTCAAAAATTTTTTGGTTGAAGTAGCATGTTTCTTTGCATTTTCCAATTCTGTTTGTAATGGTATTAGTGAACCTGCTCTCTCTCTCTCTCTCTCTCTCTCTCTCTCTCTCTCTCTCTCTCTCTCTCTCTCTCTCTCCCTCTTTATCTCTCTCTCTCACACACACACGCACACACACACACACACACACACACACCTTTCATTCTGTAATTTTTATTTTGTGCTCTTTTTTAAATTACATTCCTACATCATTGTATTTTCTTATAGTTGAAAGAACTCACATAGCTAGTTAATGCTTTGGACTTATTTTCTTCCAGATTAGATCCATTGGTTTTTCTCTTTTCATGTTTTATCCTTCTTTTTTTCATATTTTACTGAATATCCCTTTTCAACTTTCTAATGTTTAACATAGGCCTTCTTTTTCATACTTTATTTTGCTTTAATATATAGTGATAGAAATTTTCTTTGACTCCTTCCCTGAATTTTCTTAGATAATATTTGAAAATTCTGCCTTCCATTATATTTGCTCTAGCCCAAGGATATTAGAGTTAGTAAGTGCAAAAACCTGTCTAAGGCTGAGGCCAGTCTCCGAGACATATGATTACAATGTCTTCTGCCACCCTGTTAAACATCAAGTCCCAGTGCTCAATGCAGCCTGCCATGAGTCCATTCATCCCATTTCTCAGAATTTCAACAGACTTGAGCTTCATACCTAAGGCATAGTCTTCAGATGGTCTTTTAAAAATTGTAACATATGAAATACTCTGAAACAAATTTGACTTGTTCAGAATGGAAAAGGCTCACTGAAAATTCCAAGTTAATTAGTCGGTTTTGGCCAATGCCAAAACACCTCCCGGATATCACTGAAGCTATCAGGAGGTAGATATTGGGAGGATTATGGTTTAAGGGCTCACTGGGCTGAAAGTAAGAAAGACAACTGAACAACAACAAAAGCAACAGCTGGATGTGGTGATGATAATAGTCTTTCATCATCTTGACTATACAAGAGAAATAACAGTAGGATTACAGTCACAGTCTGCCTGAGCAAAAGCTTGAGACTCTATCTGAAAAATCAGTAATGCAAGAATGTGCTACTTTCACTTTATGTAGTCAACCTTTTTACTGGAGAGAATATCCTTGATGAATGGTTTTGAATAGCTGGGTAAAAATAAAGAGGCAAAGGACACCACACACTCTGGCTGAAATAGTCTGCCACAAAATGTAATATATTTCGGATAGAACTCTGGAAAATGTGTAAAGGTTTGATGCATTTCTGCAAATGTATTAGGTTATATGCATTGGTTTGGGCTTTTGCTTACCTCCCTCTTTTTTTCATATATTTTTATTGTAATTAAGAGAAGGGTTACATGATATTTGCCAGACAGAAGGTGCATTAATTCACATACATTGATACCCTTTCACCTGTCTTGGACCCCATTTCCCTCCCCCCCACCCCCACCCCTCAACTTGTTTTTCCCCCTTCCCTATCCAATTTCAAATAACCAAATACAAATATATCCGATATATCAGGTAACAAAGTGAGATACTGTAACAATATGAGATAACCAAGGGACAGCAAAAGAGATGAGAGATAACATAGTACCTTAAGGACAACAAACATTCATTATATGGCTTATGTTTCTATATCCTAGAGATCCTTTCATTTAGCGTCATACTATTTGGGCTTTTGTATCAAGGTTTTGCTCTATTGCAAATCTCTGCTAGGAGAGCCCAAGGTTTCTACTGATTATGACAAATGAGGGAAACCATTGAGCCTAAGTTCCTTTGAGTCTGGCTTACTTCACTTAATATGATTTTTTCTAAGTCTTTCCATTTCCTAACAAATGGGGTGATGTCATTCTTTCTGACAGCAGCATAGAATTCCATTGTGTACAAATACCACATCTTGTTGATCAACTCATCAACTGAGGGACATCTGGGTTGGTTCCATATCTTTGCTATGGTAAATAATGCTGCAATGAACATTGTTGTGCTGGTGGATTTAGTATGTCCTTGTTTCTGGATGATTGGGTTAATGCCAAGTAGTGGAATTGCTGGGTCACAGGGGTTACCTCCCTCTTTCTTGCAGCATATACAATCAAATGATTAGCTGTCTCTGTTCTTTAGCTTATGGAAATCCCAGGAAGAAAAGCCAAATCTTAGTTTGGTTTCTATCCAGGAAGCATTTTAACTCCATTTAAAGTTGTCCAGTCTTCAAGTTCTTCTTAATGATTGTAGAACAAATCACTGTTCACTATATATTTAAAGTATGTTTGCGACTATTGGGAAAGGCATGGTGCTTCATTGAGCTTTGAACGTTTGTTCATAGCCTTGTTTGAACAAGGCTATTCATGACGTTGATGATAATGCATCCTTCCATGCGTGCAATACATAGTCAGTTTTCTTTAATTTTTTTCTGTATTAAAGAGTGTAATTCACATGAATAAAAGGGTATGTCAGTTTTAAGATTCTCTGTGAGTTTCAGCTTTCCTACATTCTTTCCATTTGTTTGCTTTAGAATAAAATGCCAAAGGGTAGAAGACAGTATGTTAAGAAAATACACATTTGTAGAATCTTTATCTTGCAGTTCATCCATGAAAACTCCTTAAAATAAAACTCATGTAAAGCAAATTAATACAGGTTGCACAAGGTATTTTTCTTGTATTCCGGGGTAGTAAATAATGTATTAGCCTTAGTATATGCTTATGATTTACCCTTGAAAGTTGAATCAATTTCCATGTAGAATGACAGTCGGGAACACCAGTGTATGTAAATACAAAGCACTAAGACTTTAATTAACTGAAAGTCAAGGAGCAGAGGGAACTGAATGAATTCGTTATGTTCCTCCATTCCCCGCATTCCTCATCAGTCAAAAAGAATTCTTTTTAGTTATCCCAAATCTCTAACAACAGGAGGTAACCTGTAAACAGCAAAGCACGAAGAACGTATCTTTATGAGTATACTTGTCAAGCTCTTTTCATTTTTAAAGCATTTTGCACTTTATTCATTGTTCTGATCATTCATAATTTTAAACCACATAATATGAATGCCTGAGGAATAAGGTCACTAACTTCTCATATAGAGCCTGAAGCAACAAATACAAACTAACTGAAAGAGACGTAAATTTATTCAGCCATTATGGGAAACAGTATGGAGCTTTCTCAAAAAGTTACAACTAGAACTGTGACTTGTATGATCTAAGTAAGTACTTTTGATATGTATTCAAAGGAATACAAAAACTAGTAGACTGACAACCTATCTGTGCTCACGCTTGTTGTGAGCACTATTTACAATATCCAAGATACAAAATGAGTGTAATTTCCACCAACAAATGAATGGATAAGGACAATGTAGCATCGATACACAATGGAATACTTCTCAGTCTATAGAAAAGGAAATGCTGTCCTTTAAAAGAACAAGATGAACCCTAAGGACATCATCATGTTAACTAAAATAAGTTATGCACAAGCCAGGCGCGGTGGCTCACGCCTGTAATCCTAGCTACTCAGGAGGCTGAGATCGGAGGATCAAGGTTCAAAGCCAGCCTGGGCACTAAAGACTCTGAGACTCTTATCTCCAATTAACCACTAGAAAACTGGAAGTTTTTTTGTTGCTCAAGGGGTACGGTGGTAGCCTTGAACTGGAGAGCTCAGGGACAGGGCCCATCCCCAGAGTTCAAGCCCCATGACTCACCAAAAAAAAAGTCATACACAGAAAAAACAAAAGCATGGGCTGAGAGTATGGCTTAGTGGTAAGAGTGTTTGCCTAGCATGGACGAAGACCGGGTTCAATTCCTTGGTACCACATACACAGAAAAAAAGCCAGAAATGATGCTGAGGCTCAAGTGGTAGAGCTCTAGCCTTGAGAAAGTCCAAGGACAAGTGCTCAGGCCCTGAGCTCAAGCCCAGGACTGGCAAAAAAAAAAAAAGAAAAAACAAAAGCTACATAATCTCACTTACACAGAATCTAAAAATATTGAATTCATAGAAACAGAAGTTATAATAATTTAATAACATATTCATACATTACTAATAACAGAATGTGTTAATATATTATAAATAACATGATAACACATTATTCATAATTTATTATATACATGAAAATGGCTAAGAATTTTCATCACAAAAACGTAAGTATATGAGGTAATGCATATGTTAATTCGCTGGCTTTAACCATTGTACAAAGTACAGATGTTTTTAAAGATCAGGTTATACATAATAAATGTATACATTCTTAACTGTCAGTTTAAATAAATAAGTGAATAAATGAATAATAACTCTCCCATCCCCTAACAAAAGAAGAGATAAAATGGCTTACCAAAGGAACATGCATTCTGTAATGTTCTTGGGAGTTTAGAAACTAGAAGTCCAATTTTGCTCTTGAGCACTGCTTAGGAAGTACTCAGTTTGCTTCAAAGCCTGACCTTTCTCCCAATTAGCTATAGTGATATCACTTTCTCCAGGGTAATAACCTGCACTTGAGATTCAGAATTGTTCTAATCACTTTACATATAATAACCAATGTGGTTTTTGTTTGGCAGCCAACAGAATCTATGAGGTGCTTACTATAGTTATCCTCATGTGTCACAGCTGAGCAGCAGAACTGAGGTTTACATATAAACAGTGAATTTCTAATCTGTGTTCTGCTTTAAAATTTTTATTATTATAAAGGTGAGGCAGAGTTTCACAAATCAGGTAAAGATTACATTTACTTTGTGCCAATGTCACCTCCTCCCTTACTGTCTCCCAGTTTTTCTCTCCCATCCTGACTAGTGTTCTAGTGTTCTACTAGTTGAGCTACAGCTCCACTTGCGGCTTTTTCTGTGTATGTGGTTCCAGGGAATCGAGCCCAGGGCCTCATGTGTGCTGGGCAAGCACTCTATCACTAGGCTATGCGCCCAGCCCCTATAGTTCATTTTCAATGTGTCTAGTGAATACCATTCTTGCTTTGGTCCACCCTCTGCCCGCCCACTTCTGTTCTGGTTTTTAAGTTCTTCCTTACTCCAATCCATACCATCTTCTCTCTCCTACTGACCTCAGCTACTCACTTGGGCCATTATGGGAGTTTCCTGCCTGGGAAGAGACTAAATTATAAATGGACAATGGCTAGATCACATGTTAAATGAAACTCTGACCTCTGACCTGCAGCAATCTGCACAGGAAACCACACATTACCCACCAATACCAGCCTGAGAAGCTAGTCTACTATCTGTGAATCAGACTAATAGGAAATTATACCACTGTCCCTTACAATGAACCCTATTGGCTCCAAACATCTGGACTTGACTAACAATTCTAGTTACTTTAACTTTTGTTATGTTTCTAATTTAGAATGAACTAGAGAGACTCAGATATGTCCTTGTAATTAATTCCATGAGATGCCCTCTTCTGATTAGCCTGCCTATAGCTTCTCCATGCCATAGCATCCATCAAGACACACCTGAGACTTCTCTGTTTTCCACTCTAAATCTGTCCTACTCCTCTGCCTGCCCCAGTGATGCTGGCTTATTTCCTATTTTGGAAAGTTCTGAATAAGTAACTATTGCCTGCTCCCTTTTGATAAGTCTTGATTTATTTCACTCTGAGCTGCCCCCTGCCTCTGTGCCTTCCATCTCCAGTGTGGAGATAGACTTTGGTAGGAAGATACTGAAATGCAGATATCTTTTCTTCCATGAGGATGGTCAAACTTGATCTGTGCTTTGAGGGCAAGCAGGTCAGAGGTGGGAAGCTGAGAGGAGCATGAAGACAGAAAATGGCAAGTTCAACATGAAGAAATTCTGCATGGTCCTATTCCACCAGAACTCTCCCCAACAGGCAGGAAAAGCCTGCCAAACAGGTTGGCATAAACAGGTTAGTGATTTCCAGCCAATTGTCAGGAATTGTAACAATTATACATTGTCACAGGCAAGTACAGGATAATTGAAGGGTTTAGTGAGCCCAATTAAGTTTGACATCATTAAAGTCACATAGGTTATAGCAGTGTAGGTAAAACAAATCACACGTATATCCAACAGAAAATGGTGCCTGGCTCCTGAAAGAAGATTTCAGAAACAAACATGAAGACTTGTAATGAATGTTAGGATGAGAAAGGATTGGTGGTACCCCATGTCAGGCAACTTACCAGTCTTTATGATCCCCATAGCTAAGAGACAGCAGAGAACCTGCATACACTGCAAACTACCCGGAGCAAACAATTCAAAACTGGATTGGATTTTGCAAATGCATATAACCAATGGTAGATCACTTAGGATTACTTTCATGCTTGTTTTTCAGATTTGCACAACTTCTCAGTACAAACAGCTGAAAGCCTTTCAATTCCAAGCCGCAACTTTACGTACATAGATAGCTACAACCACCCACTTCTCAGTATTTCAAGTATATTGAAAGCATTTGAACACCGCTTTTCAAGTCCTACTAGTTGGCTGTCAGCTTACACTGTCCAGGTATAATAATGACAGCAGCTACTCAAGTCCTGTTGGTTTCACATGCGGAACCAGTGAATCATTTTTAGGCATTTGCTAATCAAAACCTCACAAAAAAAATCCTGTGTGTATGTCTGTCTCCATGTTCATTTCATAGATCCAGAAACCCAAGTTTTACCAGGCTATCATGTGCTCCAAGTCCTACAATGTTAAGGGAGAGCTGGAACTCAGATGTACCAGATACCCCATGAAGCAATTAGGGCGACACTTGTGATTCCCTCTTTCACCTGGGCCATTACCAAGGCTGACTAATTCATTTGTGTTTCTTCCCCATTCTTTGCTCTCTAGACCATCTCCCACCAGCTGCCAGAAACAGCTTTTGCCTTATATCTACCATAGATCTTGATTAATCACTCCCCACAAGCTTTCTAATGTCTCGGAATAAACTAAAAACTCCTTTCAATGGCCTTCAAGATACAGCAGGACCTCGTTACCTCCCTGTTTCTCATCTTCTGATTTTCCTCCTCTACCCCATTTATGTAGGCTTCTAGTCTTTCCTCTCTAACTTGACTTTCTTCCAGTGGCTGCCCTGGCCCTGCTCCTCACCACAGGCTTGGGTAGATGCCCTTTTCACATCCTCTAGGAATCTATACCTCTGTGGTTTCCATACTCCATTAAAACAGTTGAGGGGGCCTAGTTGAGAGTTTGGCCTAGTGGTAGAATGCTTGCCTAACATGCACAAAGATCTGGGTTCGATTGTCAGTACTATATACATAGAAAAAAGCCAGAAATAGTGCTGAGACTCAAGTGGTGGAGCTTTAGCCTTGAGAAAGTCGAAGGACAGTGCTCAGGCCCTGAGCTCAAGCCCAGGACTGGCAAAACAAAAAACAAAACAAAAAACAACAGTTGGATAACTCTACTGTAGACAACCTATGATAGATGGGCTTGCTCTTCCCAATTCTTCGCCACTCGCCTGTCATAAATGGTACATCTATTTACTCTGTCCGGCAGCCCTTCTGTCTCCTATACAAGCAAAATCTACAGTGCTGGCCAGTGACTTTGTGGTTTGACTGTGTGACTTGCTTCACTCAAGCTGATTGAAGGATCATCCGTTGTCATTGTGTTCAAGGAGATCTATCAGTGGGAGTCTTGTACTTGATTGTTGTTCTGCTACCTCACCACAGAGAGCAAACCTATTCATGGATGATGTCAATGTTTTGCTCTTTCCTGATGGTGGCCCTCCAGGAGCTCCTTTGAGGAGTGAGCTAAGGGAAACCCTGAACTTCAGTCATGACAAGAACCATAGCCAACGCCACAAAGATTTTGACATTGAAATAACCCTTCATCCCCTGCAACTAGCAATCACTGACTAAAGTCTCTGCTAGGGACAGGACATGAACTCAGGCAAGAAGTCCCTCTCCAGCTATGGACCTTCTCCATAGGATCCCCAGAACTTGAAAGAATAAGTCCTTCAATTCTCTGGGGAATCTGGCAGTACCACAAAGCAACCACTCACCAATTATTTTCGATGTATGATCTATAGAATGTCAGTATAATTTAGATTTTTTTTTTGCCAATCCTGGGTTTGAGCTCAGGGCCTGAGCACTGTCCTTACACTTTCTCAAGGCTAGAACTCTACCACTTGAGCCTCAGCACCACTTCTGGCTTTCTTTTTCTATGTATGTGGTACCAAGGAATCGAACCCAAGTCTTTGTGCATGCTAGGCAAGCACTCTACCACTGGGCCAAACTCCCGACCCTCCCCCCCAGAAATGTCTTTAACTGTCTGAATGATTGATGCATGCTAGACTTTTCAAACCAAAGTATTACATTAGTGTATGAGCTCTCGGAACCCACAAGTTTTCTGACTGGTTATTACCACTGATGTCACAGCTGCCCTGTAAAATATCACTGTGATGGATACAGGCCCCAAAAATCCAGGCATCAACAAACTCCAGGCAAGAATGCATACATATGTCTGTCCTGCTGCCTTGCTCTCAAAGGCAGAACTGACCTGCTGTGTTAAGACTGAACCATCCATTTCTTCATATATTGGGATGCTGCCACCGTTCTGGTTATTTTTTGGATAGTGTGTGATTTTTTTCGTGTGTTCTGTGTGTGTGTGTTTGTGTGCTGGTCCTGGAACTTGAACTCAGGGCCTGAGCACTGTCTCTGAGCTTTTTTGCTCAAGATAAATGTTCTACCATTTGAGCCACAGCTCCATTATTGATATTGGGTTTTTTACTTTGGTCATTTATTTAAGAGTCTCACAGTCTTTCCCGCCTAGCCAGGCTGTGAACAGTGATCATCAGATCTCAGCCTCCTGTGTAGCTAGGACTACAGGCATGAGCCATCTACTTCCCACTGAGTGTTACGTTTTTTGCCTAGGACTGGTCTTAGAGTACAATCCTTCTCCCTGTGGCTGGGATTATAAGTCTGCACCACCATACCCAACTACATCATAATTCTTAATTTCAAGATCAAAGTTAAGACGTGGCTATGGCTTTTTGGCTCTGCCAGTTTCATACTCTCATACTTGGAACTCTTGCTATTTACCCTGTTTGTAAGCATCCTTAGAATCTGCTGTTTCACTGATCTTCTGCCAGAGGCCCTGCATGCTCTCTAGAATGGGCAAGCTCCTGCCTCTGGCCCTTCAAATATATGTCTGACTGGCTGCCAGCATGGGGGACACACTCTTTGGCAGCTAATGAGTCCTCCACTCCGGGAAACTCTAGTTTCTCCACCAACATTGTGAGCCATCCAGTGAGTCTGTCTAAGTGAACTCAGAAGAATTAAGTATCATAATTGAGTTTAGTTGACTTGTAATCAGGCAAGGTGCAAATCTGCTGGCTGACCTACTTGTCCTGTCATGTTGTGGGTGTCAGGCCTTCGATAGGCTTTCTGTAGTCAGGGCTGCCTCTCAGGTCCAGAGTTCCTGGGCCAAGCTTTTTTTTCCAGCCATATATGTCAGATGATCACAGGAGGAAGGTGTGTTGTGTGCTGGCCTCCCTGTTTCAAACAAGGAGTCTTACTGTGATGCATAGATACCTCCCTGACAAAAGAAATGATACCCAAGCAGACCGCAGAGGAAATGGTTAGAACACGCTGGATTTGGAAATAAATGGAGTTAAGTTCAAGTCATTATTATGCCTTTTCTCAGCTGTGTGAACACGGGTAAATTAATTACAATCTCATAGCATTGAAATCATGAAAAGGAATACTCTACAAAGCAAAAAGAATCAAGCTTAGAAAAATGCCTGGGACATTGAACACTGGACCTGGGTACTACCCCTGAGCTCTTCAGCTCAAGGCTAGTGCTCTACAACTTGAGCCACAGTGCTATTTCCATTTTTCTCGAGGTTAATTGGAGATAAGAGTCTCACGGACTTTCCGTGCCTGGGCTAGCTGTAAATTGTGATCTTCAGATCTCAGCTTCCTGAGTAGCTAGGATTACAGGAGTAAGCCACCAGCACCCAGCATACTTTTTCCTTTTTTTTTTTTTTTTTTTTGGAAATAATAGGGTTTGAATGTTAGAGCTTTGCACTTATTAAGTAGATATTTACCATTTGAGCAATGCCCCCTCAGTTAGAATCTTGTGGGGTACGCCTCCTCTGTTGCTGGGATTACAGGTATGCACTGCCACGCCCAGCTGCATCTTCCCTCTTAACATCAAGATCAAAGCTAAGACTTTTGTATAGTGTTTTTCAGATCTGCTTGTTTCATACAATCAAACCTAGAATTCTTGTTTTCTTGGAATTACACATTTAATCAAGTTCTTTCTCGTGTAATATTTCATTCTTGCAAACCAGCATGTGGGAATGTTTTATTATTCCAACTTTGCAGATGAATTAATTAGATTCAAACAAAATGAACTAAACCCCATATGCCACAGGCATGGCAGCATGGAATTGGCCTATGAGGCCAGCTAAATTCTATTTATGCCACCCCATCTGGAGAGTACTGAAGACAAATAACCTAATGTGTAAAAAATACTTTCCAATGTTTTCAGAGCTATCCTGTAACTCTATTCAGTAGGGGAATCACTGTGGGTAATGGTAGAATTTGTCAAATCATTTTGAAGGTCACTGTCCTTATAACTAACAAACATTCTTGGCAAGTCCACACAGCCTTCTATCATATAATTATTTCCATTCAAAAGATATGAAAAACTTGCAAAAAGTAAAACAACCTACTAAGATTTGGCTATAACATTTACCACTTTAGACCTTCTAATTAAGTGCATCTCAAATATATCCAAAGCTGTACTGCAAACACACAAGGATATATGCTCTTGCCTTAGAGCCTGATAAAGCCTACAAATGTATTTTAAAACATTCCTCAGTCAGGTTAGAAACAAGCTTGAAGCAAGCACTAGGCCCTGTGTTCAAATCGCAGTACCATCAACTCTGCCCCCATATAACAACAAATAAAAATAAAAAATAAGCCAAAATGAATAAATAAATAACCAAAATAAAACAACAATAGCAATGGCTGGGTGCAGGTGTCACACCTGTAATCTGAATCACTCAGGAGGCTGAGATTTGAGGATCACAGTTCAAAGCTGCTTCAGGCAGGAAAAATCCATGAGATTTTTATGTCCAATATACCACCACCAAGCCAGAAGTGGAGTTGTGGTTCAAGTTTGTAAAGACCCAACCTTGAGCAACAGTGTATAGGCCTTAAATTTAAGACTCAGTACCACCACCATCACCACCACCACAACAACAAACATTACTCTGCTACCTAAAGCAGAGCTTACTTAAAATGTTTATCAATACCAAAGTCTGAGGGTCAATTTTTCCCTCCAATTCTTAGGAAGCACTTCTCAAACTTCACTGTGCACATGGAAAAAAAAATATATATATATATATATTCTGTTGCAGTGGTTACAGGGAGCAAGGAGAGCCTGCCTTTCTAATAGGTCCCTAAGCTCTCCCTACATTGCTGTCTGGGGATACTAAATGAGAAAATTCTACATGATTCTAATGCAAGTGAATTTGAAGGTCCTCTGATAAACTGAGAAAGGTCCACTCAGCTCAACACGCAGTCCTTGGCTAGTGTTTTAGAGGCCTAAGCTTGGCCTTCAAGACCCCTTCCTACCTCATCATCACCAACTGCTGCCTCTTCTGATCTGCACTGTTGAATTTATTAATAACCAACTGCTGTTTAGCCTGCCTAAACACACACACGCAAACACACACACGCAAACACACACATGCAAACACACACACACACACACACACACACACACACACTCACAGCTCAGTATGCCCAAATATCAGCTTAGACATTACACTGTCTTTCATAGGATTCTGTGCTCACTTCAATGTTTTTACTGAAAATACAAATTTTTTCTTTCCTTCCCATTCAATATAAGTTCTGCAAGAACAGGATGGAGAATTGAAACATTCATCCTAAAAGGAAGAACATACAGCATAGTAGGCAAGCAATAAATATTTATTGAAGTTATGTGTCAACCACAAATGTTATCATGATAAAAATCGAAGTCTCCCATTTTCTAAAGGTTCATTCCTCTGTTCCAATTTATGCAATTATTTCTGTCAAGTCTGAAATGTTCAAAGGGCCAACTACCATCAGTTTCTGAGTTACAACAGTCTAATAATTACCATTCCTCTTAATTGGGCTCCAAGAACATAAAGCAGTATTTGCAAGACCCTGTTGCCATGATTAACTCTGATGCTACTTTCTCACATTTCAAAGGAGGACATAAGCAGGCATTGACCTAGAAAAGGAGATATCTGGTCAGAGGCAGTGGGTGTGGAGACTTGAATGAGGAACATTGATCAGCCTGGTGCCCTTGAGTGTCTCTTCTTCAAGGTTACATGCAAGCCATTGTAACAGGGCAGGCAAAGGGCAGAGACAGCAGCTTTGCTGGCCGTGGCCTCATCCATCATGTTCATAACCAGCAAATCAAGACAGATGAGAGAGCAGAGTTGGCAAAGAGGGGAGGGGCTGTTCACCCTGTTCTTGCTCTGCTCATTGCCTTCCCCCCTCCCCCAGCTTTCTCAGATCACATCCTCTGTGTTGTTTACCTTGGATAACTAATATTGATACTTCCTCTCACTGGCTTGTTCATTAAATGCTTGGTTTCTTGGCTCACTTTCTTTGTCTAATCACTTCATCTTCCATCTGGTCTGAAATTAGGAGACAAATTTAGCACTGTGGAAATCCATCTTGATCCCAGTTCTCCTTCTTCCAAGGTACTATTTGCTTTAGTCTATTTTTTCTCCCACCTCTGCTCTCCAGTTCATATGTTGAAATACTAATCATCAGCCTAGTGGTATTAAGAGGTGGGTCGAGGTCTGGGGAACTGATTAGATCATGAGGAAGAACTATCATGGACAGGCTTGATATCTTTATGAAAGAGGTCCGGGGGACCTTGTTTGCCTCTCTCTTGGGTAAGGACAAAGAATGTGCCATCAATGAACCAGGAAAGGGGCCCTCACCACCCATCATCTGCTGTGTCTTGCTCTGAAATTTCTCAGCATCTAGAACTTTCTAGTCTTCAATGTTTTGTAACCACATCTGCATGGACTAAGGTAGTATTCTCAAATAAACCTGGAGGCCTTTCGTGTTCTCGATCTTTCCTAGCTAACCCAGGATCACAAGAGATCTGTATGACTCAGCAGCACCCAGACTGGAGATCACTTTTCCTTTCAGCAGTCCTGACCAGCCTCCCTAAGTTTCTAGAAGGCTTGTAACCAGCTGTATACACTGGAGCATTTTTCTTAAGGCTGAAGACTCTGCTCCCTTTGCATTTTTCATTCAGTTCATGGGAGCAGAAGGATAAACGAATATGAGTGGTGGGCCAGGGCTCAGGCTTCCAGGCCTATCCTCCTCAGCACTTGCACTTGGCCGATGTAACTATTCCAGAGCCTAAAGATGCTGGCTTTTCTAAATCACGCAGCAGTGTTGTTTAGACTTAAAAGAGCATCACATCCTGCATCATATCAGGCCTTTAACAGTGTCAGTCAGTTACAGGATGATTCCTGCTGTTGCTCAGTGGTCCTGTTCAGACAGTAAGCAGATTTTAAGCAATCCTGTTTAAAGTGGCTGTTGTGACGCCACCTCCCTGTGCACCTGCCACTCTGAGCCCTGGAGCCCACCTGTTCCTTTCTTCCAGGTGTCTTTGCCTCTCACTTCTACCCACACATTAGAATCACCAGGGAGGATTTTTTTTTTAAACATTCCTTCTCAGGAGCTGTTTTGCTAAATTGCTTCCTTTTATAAAATTTATTTTTATAGCCATAAAAATGGTTTTCTCATTGTGATATTTCCATACATACATGCATATATTCATATATACATACATAGTGTATTTTGATCCAATTCATTTTCCCCTCTGCCCCACCTCTCCCCTTTTGTTTTGGTGCTTGAATTCAGAGCCTGAGGGCCGTCCCTGAGCTTTATTACACAGGGTTAGCACTCTACCACCTGAGCCATAGCTCCAAGTTCATTGGAAATAAACATCTCAAGGATCTCAAGGACTTTCTTGCCTGGGCTAACTTTGAGCCATGATCCTCAGATCTCAGCCTCTGAGTAGCTAGGATTACAGGTGTGAGCCACCAGTTCCTTGGCCCTTTCTCCCTTTTTAAACAACGTTTAGAGGATTTCTTATGCTGTTTTCTTACATATAAACAATGTACTTTGATCATATTTACACACACACACACACACACACACACACACACACACCCTTCATCTTCTTTACTCCTTATCTTCCTTCACCTGGGTTCCCCTAGGAAGTCTTCCTTTTGCAATTGTTATTATTTAGATCTAAATTTTGTATGAGAGAAAATACATGTTTTTTGCCAGTCCTGGGACTTGAACTCTGAGCCTGGGTGCTGTCCCTGAGCTCTTCAGCTCAAGGCTACAACCCAAACCCTTGAGCCACAGTGCCACTTCTGGGTCTTCTGTTGGTTAATTGGAGATAAGAGTCTCATGGGCTTTTGTGCCTGGGCTAGCTTTGAACCGGGTTCCTCAGATCTCATCCTCCTGAATAGCTAGAGTTATAGGTGTGAGCCACTGATACCCAGCTGAAAACACATGTTTTCTGACTTTAGCTTATCTTGCTTAATATGATGATTTTCAGGTTCCAACATTCTCCTACGAACAACATGATTTCATTCTTTTATTTTTTTAAATGGCTGAATAATATTCAGTTGTTGTGGGGCAGGTCACATCAGAAAAATGGGCTCATTTCCTAGTCTTGAGATCCAATCTGCCTGTCAGATCCAATCTGCGGATCAGGAGGCAAGAAGGACTAAAAACCCCAACAAGGTGTGTATGCTACATGTTCTCCACCCAGCCACTAGTCAGACACTTAAACTGATTCCATAGTTTGACTGTTATAAACACTCCTGCTATAAATATATGTGCACAGGTGTCTTGTATATGCTGACTTATATTCCCTTAGATGTAAGAAAGTTTTACTTAATTGGCTATTGTGAAAAGTGCTTCCATAAACATGGGTATGCAGGTGCCTTTATTGTATCCTGACATTGTCTTTTGGGTAAATATCCAAGGGTGGTATTGATGAATCACAAGGTAGTTCTATGTTTATGTATTTTAGGAACCTGCATACTTATTTCCATTCTGATCGCAGTAATTCACAGTCCTACCAGTAGTGTATTGGGATTCTTCTTCCCCACTCATCCTTGCCAGCATCTGTTATTCATATTAGTAATAGTGGCCAGTCTGACTATAATGAGGTACAGTCTCAATGTTGGTTTGATTTGCATTTCTTTGTGGCCCGGAAAGTTTCTTCCACAGATTTTTTTTTTAAGAATAGGAATGATGGTAAAAGCTGAGGGAAAAATCTACTCCGGTGACAGAAGGCCTGTATCTTTCTGTAGTTTATTAATGTGAAGTATTGGCAAGCAGTTACAGTCTCTATGATTCTAGGAAATACTATTTTTCTCAGAGGCTTTGGAACCTGGATGACAGAAAATAACCTGGACCTCAAAAGCATATCTCATGGACAGAAGTATTTTGGTGTTTAGAAACACTACATTCTGAGTTCTTTAATGACTGTGAGATTGCTCTTTTGATATTTGTATTTGCTTATTTTGTTTTTATTTTATCATTATTTGTATTTGATAGTCAATTTTGGTATTTCTATTGGGGTTAGAGTTACATTTAAGATAATCACTTTCTCTTAGAAAACAAAGAATATATTTGTGAATTAAACAAATCCATCCATTCATTAAAATGGATGGATGGATGAGTAGATGGATGGATGAATGGGTGGATCGATGAATGGAACAGACCTAATAAGGCAATAAAGAAAGGAAAGAAGTAACAAAATGTTTCTTCACACAATTATAATGAATTAAGTAAGATTAAAAATACTCATAAAAGTAGATTTTGATATGATAGTATCAGTGACCAACATGATAATTTTTCATATCAAGAATTTTGCAACCTTTGATATATTAGAAAGGTTATTATGCTAGGAGACAAAATAGCTAATATTCCAAGATTAGTCTTTGCATTGTATTATGTCCTGACCCATTCATTTACTTGCCTAGCACTTTTTGCTCCTTTATTCATAAAGCAACAGAGATAAATGACCTAATATCTTAGATTTTGTTCAGCATTAATGTTCCAAGATGGTATTCATTATTGCAATTGAAAATTGAGATACAAACTGACAGAAAGTATATTTTTATAAGTTAATACTGTCATTTGAAAATTTCATTTATGTACTTTCAATAACCTTTTGCTATAGGCTTTAATTTTTTAATAAATTGAGTTTGCTTTTGGAGTATAATAATGAGTAATATTTACCTGGAAAAGTAAGAAGAACTAACAATACCAGCCATGGGAAAAGGGGAAAGTTTTACCTTTTAATTGAACAAATGAATATTTGGTAGGAAAGAAATGAATTTGGAATCTTATCTCCTCTGGTGATTCAAAATATGAAATTCTTTCACATTCCTCCCTTAAGAAAGTAAAAATTATTTCCCCTCACTTCAAGTACAGTCTGGATTTAGAGGATTACTTCCAGTGAGTCTAAGCCCCACAACTGACCAAAAAAAAAAAAAAAAAGAAGTACTGGTGAGTGGATTTGGACACTATGTGTTATCACTTAAGGTTTTTTTTTTTTTTTGTCAGTCTTGGGGCTTGAACTTGGAGCCTGATTGCTATCCCTGAACTCAAGACTCAGGAGACAGAGATCAGAGAATTGTGGTTCAAAACCAGCCAGGCAAGAAAGCTTGTGAAACTCATAGTCATCAGAAAGCAATGAGTAGATCTGTGGCTCAAGTGGAAGAGTACTAACCTTGAGTACAAGAGCCCAGGGAGAGCACCGAGGCCCTTAATTCTGGCGTGCACACACACACACACACACACACACACACACACACACACACCAGGAAAGATAGTTATAGCATGTCTTCTCATATGTCTCATGTGGAGACTTAAAGAAAAAGAAGCAAAAGCAGAAGGAAGGAAGTCAACTGGGAAGGAAAAAGGAATCATCAAAAGTGAAAAGAAGAGCCATGGACAGTCATGGGAGGTGAATATGAAAGTATTCTAATCAAGCTTATTCTGTAAAATTAATTTTACAGGCCTACATGCACAAACACACAAACATGTGCATACAAATGGCTATCTTTGCTGTGAGCTCATAAGGGAATTTCTGACCTGGAGGTCAAATTCATGTACAAATTCACTACCTGGAAGCAAAGTCAGGTCATGTGAACCTAAACATTCTACAGCAGTGTGAGTTTGGGTGTAATTAGAAGCTTACAGGTGATGGATGAATCCCAGAGAACTTTTGTTCTAAGTGAGTGAGAGTCGCACTGATTGATGGTTCAAGTACTGGCTGGCTGACTGGAAATGAAGTCTAGAGCCTCCCACCAGGAACAAGAATGTAGGTTGAAAGGGAATTGGTTATTTCTATGACTTCTAATTTGACTTCGTATTCTTTAATACATTTTTTTTTGCTGTCACTGGGGACTAGAAACATGGCTACTGAAAAAGTCAGAGGATTCTAACACAAAGTCTCATTTGTCTCTTTGTAGGTTTGAAATGCTTTTTAAATTTTTAAGTCTAATCATCAGAGCAACTCTAGGCATCTGCTTTTACCATTTCAAATTCTCTACATTTATATTTTTTTTCATTTTTAAAAAATGTCCGAAAAATCAAGGAGACTTCAAAGCAAGTTTGTCTGACTGTTGCACTCTCCTGACAGGCCTGTCACAGAGAACAAGATGCTTGAACTACCACTGAAGAAAGCTTTTGAAAATAGGCAGCTAATTAATGCACACATGAGATCAAAGTTAAGTGATACGCTAACTCAAAGAAAGGTGCACTCCTTATGTTGACATAATGCAGGTTCTGGTGTGACCACTACTACAGCCTCTTCCTAATGGAAGAAACAAGAATTCTGAGAAGCCAGTGAAGACACTTGACAGCAACCCTTTATGAGTAGCTACCAGGGGGTGCATAGCACTTTGACTAATAAAAAAAAGAAACTAGGGCCGGGAGTTTGGCCTAGTGGTTAAAGTGCTTGCCTAGCATGCACGAAGACCCGGGTTCGATTCCTTGGTACCACATATATAGAAAAAGCCTGAAGTGGTGCTGAGGCTCAAGTGGTAGAGCTCTAGCCTTGAGAAAATCCAAGGACAGAGCTCAGGCCCTAAGCTCAAGCCCAGGACTGGCAAAAAAAAAAAAAAAGAAACTAGACATAAAAGAGTCGCAGACAGCCCACTCAGTTTAGCTATAAAGGAGGTCACCTCAAAGGTGAACCATTCATAGAACAGGATTTGTAATCAAACATTCCTGTCAGGCATGATTGTAATAGTTAAGTCACTAAAACAAACAAAAGGCCTACTCTGGAATAATAGGTCACCTGGAGCTCACACCTCTACTCCTAGCCATTCAAGAGGCAGAGATGTGAAAATCACTGTCCAAGTTAGCCCAGGCAGGAAAGTCTGTAAGATTCTCATTTCCAGTAATATTTTTTTTACCAGTCCTGGGCTCAAGCTCAGGGCCTGAGCACTGACCTTGGGCTTTCTGAGGCTAGAGCTCTGCCACTTGAACCACAACACCACTTTTGGATTTTTTTCTATGTATGCGGTACTGAGAAATTGAACCCGGCTCTTCATGCATGCTACGCAAGCACTCTATCACTAGGCCAAACTCCTGGCCCTGCCAGTATGATTCTTGACCACAAAGTTGTAAATGGAGGTGTGGTTCACATGGTAGAGCTTTGAGCAAAATACGAAGGCATAACACTGAAGTTCTTAGTTCAATACCCAGGACCAGTACAAAAAAAAAAAAAAGATCAGAAAACATTGATCAAAGAGAAATCATGTCTTTTTTTAAAAAAAACTAAGCATTTGGCTTATCATCTCAATTTTTCTTAAGGCTAGCACTCTACCACTTGAACCACAGCACCACTTCTGGCTTTTCCAGTGTACTGAGGAAACAAACGCAAGGCTTCATGCATGATAGGCAAGCACTTTACCACTAGACCACATTCATGGTCCTATCATCTCATTCCTTAACATAAATCTGAAACATTGTTCTTTCCTTCCTAAAGGAAATTAAGGTATAGTAGAATCTTTGCTTAAAAAAAAAAAAGTATGGTATACTGAATGTTTGTCTCTTTCCCAAGATTCTCTTTTCCCAAGCTCATTCCCAATGGAATGGAGATGAGTGAGTCATGAAGATGAAGCCTTCATGAATGGAACTGGGGCTTTAATTAAAGACACTCTCGAGTCTCTAAAGAGTGAAATCATAGGAGAAGACAACCATCTATGAAGCAGAAGGAAGGCTTTCACCAGACATGAATCCAGTAGCAGCTTGAACATGGATTTCCCAGCTTCCAATAAATGTTTTCTATCAGCTACTTAATCTATGATCTTTTGCTATAGTAGCTCAAACTACGAGAAGAAGATAATTCTCCATTCCAATGTGTGGTAATAATCAAAACAAAGTAAAGGAGAAGCATTGAAGAGCAATGGGATAGGCTTTTCTTTTTTATCTTTTGTTTTTAATTAACTTTTGCTTTCTCCATCACTGGGGCTTGAGCTCAGCATCTAGACTTTGTCCCTTAGCTTTTTCATTATTCACTCAAGGCTGGGGCTCTACCACTTGAGCTATAGCTCTACTTCCAGCTTTTTCGTGGTTAACAGAGATAATATTCTCATGGACTTGTCTCCCTAGGTTGCCTCAAACCTAGATCCTCAGATCTCAGCCTCCTAAGTAGCTCGGATCACAGGGTTAAGCCACTGACTGGTACGTGGCAGGATGGGCTTTTTTTTTTTAAGCCTTTGCATCATAGGTCCTGATTTGGAGAGTGGCTTACTCAGCTCTTGAAAATTCTCAAAGATTCCTCCATGCTAATACATGATTTCTAGTCTCTTCTCACCTTCTGAAAGGCTTCCAGTCTCAGTTCTCACTCACCCACATTCCCCCAAACCATTCAACTACTCAGTTCAGAAGCATGAATTATTTGCCCTCCATATTCTAGGATTCTCACTGAGAACTGAAATCCAATGACAAATAACTCCATCTACTGAGAAAGGCAAAAGAGATGGAGTCAAAGTCAGTCTCATTAGATAGGGAACAAATAAATGTTCTGGAAGCAAAGGGAAGCCCTAACTTTGACTAGGAAGCTCAGAAAGCTTATTGGAACTAAAAAATGACCCTCAGCTTGCCAGGCATTGGTGGCTTACGCCTATAATCCTAGATACTCAGGAGGCTGAGAGCCAAGGATCACCGATCAAAACCAGTCAGGGCAGAAAAATCCCTGTGATACTCTTACTCCAATAAACTGTCAGAAAGCTGGGAGTGAAGCTGTGGCTCAAAGTGATAGAGTTCTAGGTTTGAGCAAAAGGGCTGAGGGACAGTCCCAGGTCCGGAGTACTAGTCGCACAACTGACAAAAAAAAATTGATTTGGATATAGACAAGGATGAAGAATGAGAAAGAACTTCAGGTGTGAAGCAAGAGCATTCCAGGCAGAAAGAACAGTGTTCTTACAAAATAGATTGTTCTGTAACCTTGATAAGGAACCATATCATTCCAATATCCACTATCCAACTACACATTTTTGTAATCAAATTGTGTTTTATGAAGGGAAATCCTTCATTTATGCAAAAAAACCCATTTATGGAACATGTAGAATGTGATGGGTACTGTGCTAGATATTAAAAGAAAAAGAAAAAAATCAGTAGAAAAAAAAGTCATGCCTCAATCCATAAATGTAAATGTTTTCAGTGATTTTAAATGAGCGAAGGAAATTTGAAAAATAGAACAAGATAGGAAGATAAGAGGTGAGAAGAGTTATTATTGGAAAGAAAGTGGGAGAATTTTCTAGTTGTAAGGTCTGGTGAAAATAGATATTGAAATGAAGCAAGAAGAAGAGATAGAACAGAGGGAGGGGCTCAAATTTTTGTTTTCTTGAGAGTCCGGGAGAATGTTGAAGGAGTTCTGTATGTGAACACAGTACAAAGAAGTAGCATGTGGTTTTAAGGATGTTATAGAAACAAAATGTAAAAATAAAAAAAAATCCAAGTTTTCTAAGTTCAGTTGAAAAGCCAAGGACTTACATCAGCATTTTGTAGCCATGTTATTGCAGACTTTGAATTAAAATGTAAAGGCATAAATCTTGGGAGCACACCAGCACCTACGCAGCTGTAACATTTCTCACGTTTTCTGTAATCTGTGATAAAGTGGTATGCCTGAAGCACTCAGTAAATTCCACAGTTAGGATCAAAACTAGATTCTCATTTTTTTAACCCATCACAACATGCCTTCTACCCCCCACCCCCCAAAAAAAATTGTGCTTTTATATCCCCCCCTCTTGACTCATGGAATTAGATACTCATCTCTCCTACAATATGGGAACTATTCTCAGATAATCGTAGGATGAAAATCTGGCCCCAAAGAACAGCTTGTAATGTTCTTTAGGAAGCAAAATGAAGAGCGTGGATTCAATTCTCAGATATTCCCAGGCAAGAAATGAGAGATCAGAGATCTCATCTTGGATCTGTGATGTCTTGTCTTCCTTCTTTTTAATATTAGCAAGTGTTGACTAAACTCCCCAAGTATTTGTTAAGGAACACAGAGAGACAAAGGAATAAAATGATGTCTCTCCCTTCTGGACCTTTAGTCTATGCCAATGGCACTGACTGCAAGCAATCAAACAGACGAATGAGGAGAAAACTGCAATCAGATGAAGGCCCAGAGTCAGTGCTGATATCTGACTGCCCAGTATTGTCATAAATCACCTGCCTTTAATACCGTCCGATGCTAAGTATATCTGAATTAATGTCTACTCCCTTCTTCATCACCCTCTTGTTGCTTCATAGGCCTCTATACATAGAGAGAGCACTGAACCCCATAAAGGAAAGGATGAGAATTTATTGTAGCCTGCTGGCTAGCATCATTGCTTCAGGGCTGTGTCTAGCCCTGGAAATAGAGGTCAGTTTTCTGAGTGCTTTCAAAGTTCACACTTGTAGTTATAACATCAGCGAGGAGGATTTTCATTTCATCTGTGGTGGTCTCAAGCTACTGGCTGAATGAAGCTTTGCTTTTATTTTTCCTTTCAAAGAATACACCTGTAGGGGAGAGGGCAGAAAAAATGGAGAGAGGAAGGGCTGGCCAGTACAGTCATTGTATTCAAGGTACAGATGTAGAAATGGAACCCCATGAAATGAGGGGTGGCATGGTTGGGAAAGATAGAGAATGATGTCACCATATTCAATGACTCAAAGATACTTGCACAACTAAGTAAAGATAATTGCAAAATGTTTAAATGAAAATTAAAATGCAACACACACACAAAATGATAAAAAAAATAATACGAATCAGCAAATAAATGATTTCTTAGCCTGTGATGGATTTCAAAGGAGAGAAAGTTTTAAGATTCAAATGTTGTGAATCTGCTCACATTTTGGCTGGGAGCATGGCCTACTGGTAGCATGCTTGACTACCATACATGAAGCCTTGGGTTCAATTCCCCAGTACCACATGCACAGAAAAAACAAGTGGCACCATGGCTCAAGTGGCAGGGCACTAGCCTTGAGCAAGTGTTCAAGGATAGTGTCCAAGCCCTCCCTGAGTTCAAGTCCCAGGACTGGCAAAAACAAAAAACAAAAAAAAAAAAAACACCAGATATCTGCTTACATTTTACAGATGAATTTAAAAAGTTTAACTCATTGGAACATCCTAAAACAATATGTCATTTAAGAACTGAAAACAAACCCCTCTACTGCCCTTAACTTCAGCCCTGGTTACCCTCTGAGAACTGTGCATACCAGGGTACATTCAATAAAATGCCCCAGCACTAGGGGGTGCTCTTTACTGCTAGACTTCAGCGCATCTCCAGCCTTACCAATTCCCCCATCTCTTTACCCTCCTTAGCCTCTCCCATAGGTTCTACACCTGCCAATGGTTCCATTGAAGAAAAACAGTTACAGTACTGAAAACTTCAGCCTCAGGTAAATTTTCCATGCTGGAACATTTGGCTCTTGGTAGAACCCTCTTCCAGCCCCAGCTCATCTTTATGCTATCACACTCCTGGCCTCGGGTGGATGATTATGGGCCTTGAAAGGCAAAGAAGCTAGGATAAAATAATTCAAGGAAAAGGCAAGAAGCAATCAAGGAGGGGACAGGAAAACAAAAGAATGCAAAACTTAAATACATATCAGGGGACCCTACACCTTCTCAAGAGGAGAAGAAAGCCAGGCACAGTGGCTCCCCCCTGTAATCCTATCTACTCAGGAAGCTGAGATCTGAGGATCGCAGTTCAAAGCCAACCCAGGCACTAAAGTTCATGAGACTCTTATCTCCAATTAACCACCAGAAAACCAGAAGTGGTGCTGTGGCTCAAGGGGTAGGGTGGTGGCCTTATGCTGAAGAGCTCAGGGACAGCGCCCAGACCCAGAGTTAAAGCCCCATGACTGACAAAAAAGGAGGAAAAGAATAATGAAGGGTGGAAGAAAAGAATTTAAATAGTTGTTTTACTTATTCTTCCACACATCAGACACCTTAACACAGAGCAGAATATATAGGATAAAAATAATTCTGAGAATAGTGTGCTGTGGTGAGGGAATTCATATGCTATTGAATGATGTGAAAATGTTTTCTGAGGAATTTCTTCACTTAGGAGCTAGAACAACCTGTATCTAACCCAAAGAAAGTAGCATTCACTGGAATCCACAAGACTTTATAGAGATATGAGATGAAGCTTGTATTTAAATTTTTTGAATATTTTTCAGGTGTCAGTGGCTCACACCTGTAATCCTAGCTACTCAGGAGGCTGAAACCTGAGGATCATGGTTTCCTAGGCAGGAAAGTTCATGAGACTCTTGTCACCAATTAACCACCAAAAAACTGGAAGTGTCACTGTGGCTCAAAGTAGTAGAATGCTAGCCTTGAGTGTAAAAGCTCAGGGCCCAGGCGCTGGACTCAAGCCCAACAACTGACCAAAAAAAAGAACATTTAATTTAATTTTACCTTTTAGGTACTCCAAACAAGTATTTAAGGTTGATAATAGTAAACTTATTTTGGGGGAAAAAAAAAAGTTGAGTGTCAGTGGTATTTACCCAAAGTCCTATTTCAGTAATTTCTCCTCCAAGTTTCTATTGTTCTGAAACCCCATATCAGTGCATTGTTGCACAAGGATGTTTATGGTAATGCAGTGGAACTGAAAACTCCAGATAAATGTTTACACAGAGGAAAACGGCTAAATTGTCTAAAGAATAACATTTTAGATATTCATTTTAATACAATAAATCTGTTTTTAGTGATGTGAAAAGATATTCAGGTCATAATAGGTAAAAAAAATGCTGAACAACATTTGAGCATAATTCTACTTATATGAAAGATTGTCTTTACATATTTTACATAAGTTGAGTTAGCTTTCCATTACTGCAACAACTTAAAAGAAGAAAGGTTGATTTCCTTTCATTGTTTCAGAAGTTTCAGTCTCTGGGTTCTTACACCTGTTGCTTTGGGCCTGTGACAGAACACGATGTCAGGGGATGGAAATGCACTACAAAGTACATCTGTTCATCTCAAGGCCAGGGAGAAGGAAAGGGAAGGAGAGAAGAGGTATCGAAATTCCAATTGGTTTTTCAAGGCCACGCCCCCACGGACCTGACTTCTTCCTATTATGTCCCACCTCTTATTTATTTATTTATTTATTTATTTATTTATTTATTTATTTATATTGTGGGTCATGGGGCTTGAACTAGTTTGATCCCTGTCCCTCAACTCTTTTTTTTTCTTTTATTTTCTTTTTTTATTGTAATTAGTAAAAGGGTTACATGATATTTGCCAGATAGAAGGTGCATTAATTCACATACATTGATACCCTTTCACATGTCTTGGTACCCATTACCCTCCCCCCCATAACCCCCCTTCCCTATCAAATTTCAAATAACCAAATACAAATAAATTCAATATATCAGATAACAAAGTGAGATACTATAACAATATGAGATAACCAAGGGTATGTCCCACCTCTTAAAGGCTCTACCACACACATTGGCCTTTCGGAGACCCTTAAAATTCATGTCATATCATAAATGCTGACATAAGGCTATGGAAGCATACACCCCAAAATTTTAATATTAGGCAAGACTAAGAGCTTTCTCCAACCACAACTCATACATTATCTCCAAATTCTTCCTGTGCTATAACTTGGATTTCAAATGTCCACCAAAGGCTTACTTATTGAAGGCTTGCTCTTCAGCCCAGGACATTATTAAGAAGTAATAAAACCATTAGAAAGTAATGCCTGGTGGAATGAAATTAACTCACTAGCACTACGGCCTAGAAGGCTCTAAAGGGACCTTCAGTCCTTCCTCTTCCTCTCTAACTGTTGCTGTCATGCTCCTGTTCATAATGTTTTGTCTCACCCCAGGTCCAATAGCAATGGGTGGAGCCAACCAACCCTAGACTGAAGTCTGAAAATGTGAGCCAAATCTTTCTGCCTTATGAGGAAGAAAGTATGTCATCCTCGGAAAATCTACCATACTTCACTTTTCCCTATGGAACCTGTGTGCCCTCTGTGTACTTTCATGTTGTTTGAATTGTTAATGAGAATATATTCACGACTCCTTATATAATTTTTAAAACAAACTTTATTTTTTAAGCCATATGATGCCATATAAATACAACATGCTCCTACAATATGACTTTTGCACAAAAGACATCTGTGCAAAATGGAAATAAATTGGCCTTTCTCTTTTTGCCTTTTTCTCATGTGAGCAATTACTAACAAATTTCTATGGGGACCTTAAACAAAACAAAGCACCCTCTGAGCATGGCTGTGACTGGGAGAGGGACTTAGTATACACAATAGAGACACATACGCACTGTCAGAGTCACCTGCAAGCAGTGTTTAACATCTGTTGACAATGTGAGGTCGCCTTCCATGGTATCTGGGACAGCAGCTGGCCTGTCAGCATCAAAATTATTTTTCATTCAAGTGAGCATCACCAGTCTAGACAGAAAGAGAGAGCACCTGAAGGCAGGATCCTTAAACAGCTACTCTATGCTTAGCTGAAATTAAATGACCACTCAAACTCAAGGCTCAAGGGACATGCCAAGAGTCACCAACAGAGTTAACAGATCTAGGGCTGCATCAACAGCACAAACAGAAGTGGTCCCTGTAGGTTTTAGTGGAGGCTGGAATTCTGTCCCTTGTGGTGTTTCCACTTATTCCTCCTCCTTTTTTTCTGATTTTTAAAATAATTTTTAACATTGATCTTATACATCATATTTCAAATGATGTGTTTAACAGACAAGTATTCAGATTTTTACATCATATTTCAAATGACTTGTTTAACAAACAAGTATTCAAGAAGAGAATCTATATACAATCACTGACACTTAGATTTAGAACATAATTAAAATTAGGCTGAGGTCATAGATATGTCATAGATATGTCATAGATACATATTAATCTATGTAATAAAATATTATCTGTATAGGGTCATAAATTTTATGTCTATGTAGTTGTGTTTATATTTCCAATACTATGTCCATAGCATTAGATACCCAAATATTGAGTCCTCGCTCTTGTACTGTTTGGATCTAATAGGCACATATTAAGGATACCATGCATCTTTTGTTCCTTTGGTCTCACTCAGCATGATTCATCCACTTCCCTGTGAGTGTCATCATTTTATATATACATATATATATCACATTTTTTGTATCCATTCATCTACATTAGGGCATCTGGATTGTTTCTATCGCTTGGCTATTGTGAATAGTGCCAAGATGAACATAGCTGAGCAGGTGTCCTTATCATATCCTGGGTTATGATGTTCAGGATAGATGCCCAGGAGTGGTATGGCGGGATCATAGGGAAGGTCAATTTTCAGTTCTTTAAGAAACCTCCACAGTGCTTTCCAGAGTGGCTGAACTAGCTTACAATACTACCAGCAGTGCAGTAGGGTTCCTTTTTCTTCACAACCCCGTCAGCATTTGTCATTGTCTGAGTTCAGAATCTTGGCCATTCTAATTGGGGTAAGGTGGTATCTTAGGGTTGTTTTTATTTGCATTTCATTTATGACCATGGATGATGAGCATTTTCTCATATGCTTTTCTGCCATTTTAACCTCTTCTTTTGATAAGTCTCTCTTTAGTTCCCTTGCCCATTTAGTGATTGGTTTGTTGGGTTTGGGGGGATTAGTTTCTTGAGTTCCCTGTAGATACTGGATATTAAGCATTTATCTGATGTATTATTGGTAAGTATCTTTTCCTAGTTGGTTGTCTTTCTACTTTAGTAGCTATGCTTTTATCTATGCAGAGACTTTTTATTTTTAGGTAGTCCCATTTATCGAGTCTCTCTCCAATCTGTTGTGACTCTGGGATTCTGTTCAGGAAGTTTTTGCCTATGCCTATGAATTCTAGTGTCTCTCCAACTCTATTGTGTAGCAGTTTCAAGGTTTCAGGTCTGACGTTGAGGTCTTTGATCCATTTTGAGTTAATGCTTGTGCATGACGAAAGGCTAGGGTCAATTTTTTAGTTTTCTGCATGTGGCTGCCCAGTTTTGCCAGCACCAATAATTGAAAAGGCTGTGTTAAGATCCCAAAAGGAAAGGTGCCTAACTCACAAGCACTGCCAGTGTGCTGGCACAACCATAATATAGCCCAATTGGTAACCATTAGAGAATCCAAAGGGTCCCTCTCCTGGCCCATGCCACAGGCTGTGAGAAATCATTCCATTTAGTATCACCAGGATTCTTTGCTGAATTTTCCCATGGCCAAACCTACAGAGAAGACCATAAAATATGGATATACATGCAATCACAAACATGCACATATCCTCTACTTTCTACTGAGACCTTGACATATTTCTATTATTGCCTACTGTGACCTGCTTTCAGTCTCTTTTTTTCTCTCTCCCCCCTCTCTCTCTCTCTCTCTCTCTCTCTCTCTCTCTCTCTCTCTCTCTCTCTCTCTCTCTCTCTCTCTCTCTCTCTCTCTCATTATAATTCGAGTGCCCTTCTTCTTTAAGAGTCATTTTATGTCAAAGCATAGGTTTTGATATAGTGTCACATAATATGTTCCTACATTAATAAGTGAAGAATACCCTGAGGCTAATGATGGGAACATAAATATACTTTAAGGAATTGAGGACAAGCCTGAGATGTAAAGGCAAGCCAGATACATGTTGCTGAGAGGAGAGAATGGACCTGCTCTTTGAAGCTAGCCACCAGGTTTGTGTGGCCATGATGAGAAAGAAGACTGAGGGTGATTTCACTCACACCATTAACAACTTATTTTCTTGAAGTCTTTTTCTGGTCCTTTTATACAGAAAGATAGCAGCATGAAGGGGTCTAGAAGACAGGTGTGGTGATGAATGCCTGTAGCCTCAATACTCAGAAGGCAGGAAGCAATTGAGTTTCAGGCCAGCTCGAAAATAGGACCTCTCAAGGCCCTTTTTCAAAACTAAGATGACATTGGTGAGGTAAAATCACCTCAGAACACAGGCACAATCTTCCTTGGTGCCTTTACCCTTGTTTTGTAGATGTATGACCTCAGTCACTTTGTTTCTTTTTTCTGAACCACTTCTCCATCGATCTAAATCGGAAGGTTAGGAAGCATCACGTGTAGCTCACAGAGAGGCTGCAACAATGCACGTGCTTTTGGTAAAGTACACCACAAGCAAAGGCTCCTGATTCCCAAGACTACTGTGCATGATTGAGCGATTACATTTCTCTGCTCAGTGTTGAACCCACAGAGCTGGGTGATAGCCTCAAGGTCATTAGAGAACAGCAGCAGGACAAAATGGAGCTATGCCTTGTTTTAATCTTTTCGCTTCCACAGGAATGATTGTTAAATGTAGGAATGATGCCAAGTCAGGTCTGTGCACACCACTTGGGTATGCCATTTGTAGTAGGGGTGTGGGGTGTGTTGGTAAACAATACAGTTAAACAACATGTGGCCGTGTTTACCACAGGTGATTTGTCTATTACATCAATACATTTTTATCAGGCACCAGATCTCTGCTAAGCTAAACCAGGATAAGTACTATTGAAGAGATAAAGTGGTGAGGTGATAGTAATGTGCAACTTGTATCAGGGGAAACAAGTCATCTTTAAATAATAGTGGTCAGGAAGGGCCATCTTTTTTTTTATTGTAATTAGTAAAAGGGTTACATGATATTTGCCAGATAGAAGGTGCATTAATTCACATACATTGATACCCTTTCACATGTCTTGGTACCCATTTCCCTCCTCCCCCCACACCCCCCACCCATCTTGGTTTTCCCCCCAGGAAGGGCCATCTTGATGAAGCAAGCCTTGAGCTGAATTAAAGAATGAGAAGAAGCCTTTGCCGAGCTGAAGGAAGAGCATTTCAAGTAGATATAATACCAAATCATGCCCATCTGTGGATGAGCAAGAATTTAATGTCACTGAGGAACAGAAAGAAGTCCCATGTATTTGAAACTGAGCTACAGGATATAATTACCTTTAAAAGCACAGATTTTACTCCTTGACATGTACCCAAATGTCCAGAAACAAGGACATACTAAAGCTACTAGTATAATGATGTTCACTGCAGCATTATTTATCATAGTTAAGATATGGAACCAACCCAGATGCCCCTCAGAAGATAAATGTATCAAGAAGATGTGGTACCTATACACAATGGAATTGTATGCTGCCATCGGAAAAAATGGCATTGCCCCATTTGTAAGGAAATGGAAAGACTTGGAAAAAAATCATATTAAGTGAAGTAAGCCAGACCCAAAGGAACATAGGCTCCATGATTTCCCTCATTTGTAATAATTAGTACACATCTAGGATTCTCTTAGCAGAGGATCACAATAGCTCAGAATCTATGTACATATGGCCATGTAGGATAAGACTAAATGAAATTAACTCTAGGATATAGAAACAAGAGCTTTATCTTTGTGATTGTTGGTTTAATGTACTATGTGCAGTTAATTTTTTTCTCTTTTTTCCACTTATGGTTAATCTCATGTAATTACTATATCTGATTTTGTTACCTGGAATATTGTATATATGTTTATTTGAAATAGGGAAGGGAGAGGAAAACAAGATGATGAAGGAAGGGAAGGGGACAAAAGCATGAGAAGGGGTACCAATGTATCCCACTACCTGACAAATGAAACTATAACCCCTCTATACATTACCCTGACAACAAAATACAATTTAGAAAAGGCATGGGTTTGTGGCCAATTTGTAGGTGTAACCATCACTTAAACAGCTGTCTTACTGTAAGATGAAAGACACAAGAGACAGAGATGGAGAGAAAGAGAGAGAAGTGGTTCCATGAGGAGCAGTGGAAAATCCTGGAGATTTGTTCGCCTATCCACAGAGAGAACACAGCATGGATGTTCTCACCTTCAGCACAAGATCTGCTTTAGTCCACAGTTGTTCTGTAAAGCAACTGAAAAGATCAAGTGACGCTGTATCTTTTCTCTTCTAATTCAACAAAACAACTTGGATGATCTTTCTGGCTGATAAAATGTTCCCCATTTCATTGGTCAAGATGCATTGTATTCATAAGTTGATATGTTGAATTGAAACTACTTTGCCCGATTGTTCAGGAGGTTCGTGCTGTTCCTACATGGTGTACAGAAGATCATAGAAATGCATTCTCAAAGAGATATGGAGGATTTCGAGGCTAGAGGGTCAGCATGGTCCTTTGTGGAGCACACAGGACACAGGAAAGGTGATATGGAGGTGGAGCAGATGATGACATATACTCAAGTGACAGAGGAACTTGAACAATAAACAAAGTTTCACCTCAATTAAGATGCACTTTTTAGCAAGGTTCTAATGACTTCACACCTTCAAGTCTAGCTACTCAGGAGGTTAAAACCTGGAAGATCATGATTCAGAGCCAGCTATTCAGAAAAGTCTACAAGACCCTATTTCCAATTACCCATCAAAAATGCTGGACTGGAGGTGTGGGTCAAGATGTAGTCTGCCAGCCTCATAAGCGACAAATTGAGCTCAAGATGCTGCATTTAAGCCCTGACACAAAAAAGAGTAGGAGGAGAGGAGAAAGTGGGAGAGGAGGATGAGGAAGAGAAGGAAAAGGGAGGGAGGAAGAAAAGGAAGAGGAAGAGGAGGAGAAGGAGCTCCAGTTTAGTTAGGATCATTATTTTTAGTATTCTGGTACTCATACTCTAGAGAAAGAGAGAAAATTAAAGATGAAATTAGAAATGATCTAAACCATATTTAGGTAATGGCATAAAATAAACCATTCACATACCCATTAATGAAAGACAGTTCAGTGACTATGAAAAAAGAGGACAAATTAAGAAGCTGCCCATACATTACAAATCTGGAAAAGCTGAGGTCTAATGTGTGTCCAGAAATCTCCTTAACAGTTGCTTACACATGTGCAGACTAAGCTCATCCTACCCGAAGCATTAGCATGTGTCATTCCTTGGACTTGAAACGCTCTTCCCCAGCTATCAGAATGGCCTCCACATTTGACCTTTTGCTTGTAAGTTGTCTGTTCCAAGGACCACTCTAGACCATGCTCTAGCCTTATGCAACTCATCACTATCTCACATTCTATATATTCTACTTTCTTACTATGGTTAGTTACTATTTCCCTTAA
This sequence comes from Megascapheus bottae, assembly GCF_031878675.1. Taxonomy (NCBI): domain Eukaryota; kingdom Metazoa; phylum Chordata; class Mammalia; order Rodentia; family Geomyidae; genus Megascapheus; species Megascapheus bottae. Next base: position 52,935,463 of record NC_143519.1, on the reverse strand, counting down.
TTAGAATAGACTCTCTGAAGTAGAACATTTTTTTCTGTTTCATTCAGTTTTAAGCCCAGATCGTTGTCATTAATGATTTATGATCAGAGGTTATCAATAACTAGAATTTAGATAAATAAATTAGTTTCAAACATGTCTACATTTTTGATGGAGGTATCAAAATATAGCACTCTTCCTTTCAGTAAACTCAATTATAATAACAATATATTTCCAGAGCCCAAATAAGTTACCATATTGAAGTATATGATCTCCTTCTAATATTATGCAGTAATCTGAGACTCAAGTTTACACATTTGCAAGCACTGTTGACATTAATTGAAATTAATTAGTCATACAAGTGTTACTTCTGACTCTTTTCTAGAGACTGATTGGGGGAAAAAAACCCAAGTGAATTTTGTTTTATTGCATTTTCAGGGGTTTCTGTTAGAGGGTATGGAGATTTTTTTGTGTGTGAATGGAAATGTGCTCAGGATCTCATTTAATAGTGTCAGTTCTTAATTAAATATGTGGGAAAGAAATGAACCTTAATTTAACAAACAAAAAACCAAAGGAAAAATGTATTGTTTTTCTCAGTCAGTTGGCACCTTCTACTGAGTATTCTTATTCTGGCAATTCTTCTGGGTGTTACAAAACACTAGTCAGAATATATAGAGTTCAGAAACCAGACTGCTGAAGGGAAAGACTAAACTTTTGCAAATTTCAGCCCTTGGTGTAGCAGAGAGTTCTGAAGAATGACTGAAGGGCTTTCTCTCACCAGCCCATAGTCTTTCAGTCTTAGGGACCATATAAAATGATGTTTATCAAAATGAACTCCAAGAAATGGTAACAAGAGGGTGTGTGTGTGTGAATACAGGGGCTTATGCTCTCTCGGTTTTCTGGTTAAGACTGGTGTTCTACCACTTGACACTTGTGGCTTTTTATTATCTGGTATATTTTATTCTGATCCACTTGGAAGCTTGGGCTGCTTCTCCGGATGTATCTAGGAGTTTCCAGCTTTAAATGACCAACTAAGTTTTTCTTAAATAAGAAAAAAAATGCATACTGGAACCAAAGTTTTCTTTGTAGATATTTTAATTATTCATTTAGTGAGATGGGTAATAAAACTGCTGTATAGACAAAATTATTTCAATGCAGTTTAGAAGAAAAGCATTTTGTATATCTCCAAAAGCTTAGAAATAGCCTACCACCCTCAGAAGAGTATTTAAGTGATGTGAATACAAATGGTTTCACAATGTTCTCTAGTAAATGTTTAAAATAAGTTTGGGGACTGGGAGTTTAGCCTAGTGGTAGAGTGTTTGCCTAGCATGCATGAAGATCCAGGTTCTACTCCTTGCTACCACATGCATAGAAAACGCTGGAAGTGGTGCTGTGGCTCAGAGAGTGGTAAAGCTCTACCATTGAGAAAAGCCTAAGGACAGTGCTTGAGTATTGAGTTCAAGCCCCAGGACTGGCAAAAAATAAATAAGTTTGGATCCTAAGAGATTCTGTAAGATTTGGGGAGGGGGTTTTTATTCAACTTAAAATATTTTCCTTTAGTCAGATATTAGTTGCAAGAAGAGGAACATGAATCTGAAAATGGTGGGGAAGAATTGTACAAAATAAAACTTAGAGCATTCTCTCTGTGCCTGATCTCTTCAGGAGCAATGCCGATTCCTCTTGTTTCAGAAGGGCCACATTCTATTGCAGTAACATGATGCTCTCCTAGGGCCCCAGTGACTAATCTGGAAAGTCATTTCATATCCCGTTGGCTCCTGATGATAGGTAGGTACAGAAAAGAAAAAAAATGCCTCCACTGAAGAATGAATTTGGATTCATGTTTGCCACAGAATCTCATCGATTCTTCTCACAGATTCTCAAGTTATCTTCTATAAGAATTTCTTTCTTTCTCTACTTCCATCTCCATCTAGTAAGTTCCCCCTTTCCCTCAAAGTCTGCCTCAGAAGCTCCACAAGCTTCTGTCCCCCAAGCAGAAATCTGTATTACATCACATTCAGGAAACTCCTGAATCTAAATGTAGCTACCATCCCAAGAGAAATTATACCACTAGGAAATAGAATACAGTGCAAAGCAACAGAAATCTATGACCCCCAACTACAGCCAGTTCAGAGAAATGTAGGGAAATGGTCTCTGAAAAGCAAACAACGGGGAATACCGAGATCTATGTATTACATAGTCCTAGTAAAGAGCAGAAATTTTACGAGCAGAGGATAAGTGTGCCTTTAGTCTCAGGGGCAAGGAGAGAGAGGATCCAGTTCTGTTCATGTGTGTACTCCTTACATTTACGCTGTGGGGATGTGAAGATAAGATAGTGAGACATGGTCTCTCCTTTCAGGAGCTCATACTCTGTTTGGAATGTGGGGTGTGTGTGTGTGTGTGTGTGTGTGTGTGTGTGTGTGTGTTACTGGGATGTGAGTGCAGGACTTCGTGATGGCTAGGCAAGTAGTAGTCTTCCACTTGAGCCATACCTTCGATTCTTTTTGAGTCAAGCTGATTTTCAGACACGATCTCAGTTTTTGCTCAGCTTCAGAGCTCTTCCTTCCTGTGTTTCCCATACCAGTGGGAGTAATCAGAATGACCCAGCCATGCACTCCTCATTGGTTGAGATAGGATCTCACTAACTTCTGCCTGAGCTGGCCTCAAACCGTGATCTTCCCATGCTCTGCCTCTTGAACAAACCTGGAGTCCTGTCTCTTTGACCATCTCTGTAGTGAACAACTTCCTTGTATGACCATTTCCCCGACCCACTGTGAGTTGTGGAAGTCAGGGGCTGTGGCAGCATCGCTGCTGTACCATTGCTGCTGCACTTGGGGCTAGTTCCAAATTGGAATTTAATTATTTACAGCTGAAAGACTAGCTGGATAAATACCGTCTTTGAAGACCTGGGAGCAGGGAATTAAAATTCCAAAATAATGAAAACTAATAGAGGACTTAAGCTTTAATAGCAAAAGTGCATTGCAGTAGGTATTTGTGGGCGTTTTCCTTTAAGCTCCAAGGTTTGGGGAGGAAGGAGAGATTTCATCAGAGGTCTCCAAAGCTTCCATTCCTGTGGCCTCTGGGAAGAATGAACAGTCAGCTAACACAAAATGTCAATGAATTCAAGTAGAATGAACACAGAATTCACGTTGCCTTAGGGTTCAAATTAGTTAGAGTGAATGGACAGCTAATGGCTGAGTCCTCCCAAATGGAAAGATAGGTGAAAGAAGCATTAAACAAGAAAGAAAAGAAAAACCAAGCCAAAAGCTTTAAGGTAACTATTGCAAGGGATGCCATGGGCAATAAGGATGCAGTAACACAGCTGTGATACTGTCAGGGACGACTTCTGCACCTGAAATTGCTCTGTCTTGTTAGCAGTCAGTCGTTGCCCACAAGGAAATGTCTGCTGGCTCAGATGACCTTGACCTTGAGCAGCTATTACTCATATAGAGCCTTCTCTTCAAGTGTATGAAATAAATTTCCATCTCCTTTCTCTGCACCCCAGTTTCCCTCGCCTGTCTCATCAGAACAAATGGATGATCATCATTAGAAAGATGCTGGCACACAGCTTGTCATAGTAGGAGGGGGCAGTTATCAATTGGTATCAAACACTGATATTTTTACTTTTAAGATGATGAAACTAAGGCCCAGGGAGAATAGCATTCCATCAAAGCCCCACAGCTGGATATTGGCTATGTGTGATCCAGCCAAGCTGTTCCTGATATACCTGAATCATAGCAAACTTTAATAACATACCTTTGCTCACCTTGAGATATAAAATGTCATTCCTCTAAAGTGCCTTAGATACATTAGCCAAATGTGAGCAGTTAATTTGTAGGTGAGCAACTTTGTTTTTCAGGTCTTGTGGGAAGTGAGAGAGGGATGTCTGAGCATTATAACCAATTGTCTGTCTTAAAGTTGTCATGCCACGAATACATTTTTCTCTAGATTAAATTCGTACTTCAGAGCATTGAGTTTGGAGGTGAGATGATCCTCCTCTCTTCCTGGAGCTCAGAAGCACCAGGAGCTGAGACAGCTCCTGCCTCAGCATGGGAACGCTGGGAGTGAGAAATAGAAAGTTGCTTCCTAAGCAGGGTTATTGTTCAGTACACCAAGTAATAAGAACTGCCCCAGGGAGGCTTGAGAGAACTTGCTGCAAGCATTTGTTGGCATGGAACCCTGAATCATAAAGCACTGGAAAAGATAATTTCATAAACACCCTTGCTAGCCAGCCTCTGATGGTGACTCATGCCTGTAATCCTAGCTACTTAAGAGGTTAAGATCTGAGGATTGTGGTTCAAAGCCTGCCCAGGCACCAAAGTTCATGAGACTCTTATCTCTGATTAGCCTATAAAAAGGCAGAATTTGAGCTGTGGCTCAAATTGTAAAGTACCAGCCTTGAGTCAAAAAACTAAGGAACAGCCCCAGTACTAGCACAAACAAAACAAAACAATCTAGTGTTTTCAGGGAGTTTCCATGCATTAGAGAAGTGTAAGTCAAATTTCTTTGAATCTTCTGTGTTCCAGAATAGAGAGCATTACTCACTTGTTACACTTTTTACCTCACATATACTGTGGTTCAGACAAAGATTTATTTCATTTTTTTGGAAGTGTTTGAGTTTTTATTTAGTTTCAAGCATCAGAAAATTAATATTACAAAAGATTCTCAAATGGTTTAGATATACCAACAAGGAAGTTAAGTGTGCAGGTCCTGCTACACATAAATTACTTTTCAATGGTTATATTCTCCAATAAAACACTTGCCTACACATCTAGCTAAGTCTCAAGCTCTTTCACTATTTGTGTCTTGAAGATCATATTTCTTTGTGCTTTGGTAGCATCCTTATCTATGGTTTCAGTCACCCATATCTGCAAATACTAAATTAGTCTTGACTTTATCTTATCTTTATAGAGGCAGGATAGCCAAGTTGGCCTCAGACTAGTAACCCTCTGTTTCCACCCCTAAAGTGCTGGTATTATAGGCATGTGCCACCAGACTCAGTTTTCTTAACTCTTGGGAAGGAGAGAGAGAGAAAAAAAAATGGGCAGGAGATGGGGAGAACTCATATAACTTTTACTTTGTCATATTATTAAAAGTTATTCTAGGGACTGATAGTTTTGCCTAGTGGTAGAGTGCTTGCCTACTATGCACAAAGACCCAAGTTTGATTCCTCGGTACCACATAATAGAAAAAGCTGGAAGCGGTGCTGTGAGAAAGCCCTAGAACAGTACTCAGGCCCTGAGTTCAAGCCCTAGGACTGGTAAATAAAAGTTGTTCTATTAGCCAGGGACCAGTAGACCTACTTAACCAGGAGACTGAGATCTGAGGATCATGATTCAAAGCGAACCTGGGTAAGAAAGTCCATGAGACTTTTATTTCTAATTAATTACCAAAAAGTAGTAGAACCCTATCTTTGAGCAAAAGAAACTCAAGCAGAGTATCTAGGTTCAAAGTTCAAGACCCAGGACTGACAAGCACACAAAAAAATTATTCTATTTGATTGTTAGATATTATTGTAAATCTCTTACTGTAATTAATTCAAGTTTTATCATGCGTACATATACATAGGCAAAAACATAGTATATATGGGAGGGATTTAGTACTCTCTCTGCTTTCAGGCATTCTCCAAGGACCTTAGAATGTGTCCCTGCTGACAAAGAAAATCTAAAAATAATGGATCAAAACTATAAAGCAATTCTCAAAATACATCTGAAAACAAAGTATGTACCTGCATCAGTCAAAAGAAGTATTTAATAGACATAATCCAAACTAAGTGCAATGTTTTTATTCTTCTGCATTATTTTTATTGACACATAATACATACTGTTTTAATGACATATTGTACATATTTTGGGGATACATGGTGATTATTTGATGCAAGTATAAAATGTGTAATGATCAAATTGTTCATTAACATTTGCATCTCTTTCTCTCTCGCACACACAAACACACAACACACAACACACACACACACACACACACACACACACACACACACACACACACACACACACACACCCTTGACAGTCCTAGGTCTTGAACTCGGGCTGGGTGCTATCCCTGAGCCTCCTCTGCTCAAGCAGAGAGCTCTACCACTTAAGCCACAGTGCCACTTCTGGCTTTTTTTTTAAGTAGTTTATTGGAGGTGAGAGTCACAGGGACCTTCCTGCCCAGGCTGGCTGTGAACCGTGATCCTCAGATCTCAGCCTCCTGAGTAGCTAGGATTACAGGTGTGAGCCGCCAGTGTTCAAATTATTTACATCTCTTTAAATAGTTGCCATTTCTTTATTTTGGAGACAAACTGTCCTATTAGAGATCATCTCATCATCATAATGAGACAAGTGAGATAACGTATGAAGATGAGAGTAACACCAAATGGGAAGGTTCATGCTTGTAATCCTAGTGATGCTGTAGCAATGGTTGAAGGATCACAAGCTTAGGATGGTCCCAGACAAAACCACGAGACCCTATCAGAGGGCTGGGAGCTTGGCCTAGTGGTAGAGTATTTGCCTAGCATACACAAAGACCTAGGTTCGATTCTTCGGTACCACATATACAGAAAAAGCCAGAAGTAGTGCTGTGGCTCAAGTGTTAGAGCGCTAGCCTTGAGGAATGCCCAAGGACACTGCTTCAGGCCCTGGTCCAAGCTCCAGGATTGGCAAAAAAAAAAAAAAAAAACGGTCCTCTGTATCAGAAAATACTAAAATAAAATAGGGATATGAATCAAGAGAAGCACCTGCCTAGGAAGACATTAGATCAAACTCGAGTACAATAAACATTTCAAGTCATTTCTTGGGTTCACAATTTTGCAGTCTTCAGCCCAGCATGGTGTAACTTCTAGAAGAGCAAAACCACTCACCCAATCACCAGGTGGCAAAACAATTAAAGGGAAGGAACTGGGGTTCCATTGTCCCCACAGAAGGCATGAAATGCTTCATAGTCTCTAAGGACCTGAAGACCTCTCCCAGTCATTTAAAGGTTCCACTATCTCCCAACAGCGCTCCCTGAGGAGTAAGCCTTTATTACATAAGCCTTTGGGAGAATTCGTGATCTGAACTATAGGATGCTCTTTTCGAATTCCTTCTACAGCCAAGCATTTTAGTTGTCCTACTGCACTAGAGAACACAAAAGCTTATTCCTCCCTTGTAAGTGTATTTTGGTGCTCAATTCTAGCCTTCTTCCATGCCAGCTCCCTCCCGTCCTGCCTAGCCTCTAGTGACCATTATTCTGTGTGTACTTCTGAAAATTCAGCTATTTTAGCTTTCACAAGTCAGCAAGATCCTGCAGCATCTGTCTTTTTGTTAGGTCATTCTCTTAAAGTTTATGTATCCCATTAGTTTCTTATGTGTTCCATTGAAGTTGTGCAGTTACATAAAGGAAAGGAAGAATAGATCATTTGTCCAAATAATAAAGAGCCTATCAATTTCTTTTTTCTTTTTCAAACAAAGCTTCCTTTATCTTTAAGGGAGTGGCGTGGAAATGAGTGCTGCTATTTGGGATGGAATGGATGGTCATCTTGATGGCAAAAACATGTACTTCTCATTTCCTGTCTCAATACAGCATCCTATTTTTAGCAAAACTCCAGAATGGCTTCCTTCCTCCTCTGAATGGTGTTATAAAGTTTGCACTGCTAATCTTACCATCTTATAAGACAACCCTCCCCAGATGGTATTTATATCTGACAGCATGATGATTGGAATCAGCATTTAATTAATTATGCACATTAAATCCTTGCAATCACACAGAGATTCAACTACCTGGCATGCTGTGGGGGTGCTTACTATGTCCAAATCCTAGAATAAAAGGCAAGAACAGATGTCCCATTTTATTATCTCATTTTCCAGGGTAACAGTCTAAGTGCATTTAAATGGTAAGTGCAGTTTGTGAAATTAGATCAGTTTTGCTCTTGTACTGCCTCAAATTCTTTTAAAAAGAAAAGATTTAAGAGCTCTTCCCATAAAAATAATCAACAAACCAAGGTGCCGTGCAAAACTTGGTAATACCTCATCACACTCATCTACCTCAAAATGCTACATTTTATTTAAGGAGATGGTAGAGACTTTCCTGAGAGGGCATTTTATTTTAATTTGGTTATTGATTAAATAATTTATTTATTCCAGTATTGAGATTTGAACTCAGGACCGAAACTCTTGTCCTTCAGGTTTTCCTTCAAAGCTGACACTGCCACTTGCGCCACATCTTCACTTCTGGGTTGTTGCTAGTTTTTGGAGAGAAGGGTTTCAGAGAAGTTTCTTCCCCTGTCTGGCTTCAAACTGTAATCCTCAGATTTTAGCCTTCTAAGTAGCTAGGATTACAGGTATAAGTCATGGTGTCCATTAAAAGGAATTTTAATTTTGTGGAAATACCAACTGTCCTGTGACCCTGGGGGGAAAGTGTTCACTGAACATAGCTTTTTACAAAGCTTTTGGCAGATTTTAAATCAAATTATGATAAACCTTTGGTGTGTCACACACACACACACACACACACACTTTTCTAGTGTTGGATTATATAGTGGCTGTATATTAGAAAGTAACTTTCATTCAGTTGCAGGCAGAGCTTGAGCAGACAGAAATTTGATCAGCCATTCCTCTGTGGACTCAGATAACATCAGGACATTCCTGCCACAAAAATCAGAATTCCATGGAATAATAAAAGACCCCAAATAACAAAAACAATTCTTAGCAGAAAGAACAGTGCAGGAGGAATTTCAATACCAAACTTTAGACTGTACTACAGAACTATAGTGACCAAAACAGCTTGGTACTGGCACAAGAACGGGCCTGAAGACCAATGGAATAGAACTGAGGACCCAGATAGTAACTCACAGACCTATGGCCACCTAATCTTTGATAAGGGAGCCAAAAAAAAAAATAGAATGGAAGAAAGATAGCCTCTTCAACAAGTGGTGCTGGCAGAACTGGTTAAGCAGAAAACTAGAGTTGGATCCTTCTTTGTCACCCCGCACCAGGATTAACTCCAAATGGATCAAAGACCTCGAGGTAATAACAAATACACTGAAGACAAAGTTTACAATCTTGAATCACGTACATCACATACTGGACAAAGGTCGTGGACAGAGGAAATGGAAAGTGCTCAAAATCTTCCCCTTTTTATTTGGATGGATATTAAAATGTCTAGCTTTCACCCCCAAAGCCTCCAATCCACTCTCCACATTGGGTAGGGTGAACTTCTACACAAATGCACCTGCATCAACCTCAAGTTAAATGATTCACTAATTCGCCTCTGTCTTCAGGACAGCTTTCAAAGATGTTATCCCTTGACATCTGACTCTATTACCAGTCTTGACTCTTTCTTCACTTAATATGATTTTTCCAAGTTTTTCCATTTCCTTACAAATGGGGCGACGCCATTCTTTTTGATGGAAGCATAGAATTCCATTGTGCATAAACACCACATCTTCCTGATATATTCTGGCTTCTCTTCAGATCATAGCTTTAACTCTTTCTACTCTAGCCAAACAGACTTTACATTCCAAAACCTAATCAAATATTCACATTTCCTTGGCTTAATTATCTATGCTCATTCTCTTAACAGGATAACCCTATCTCATCTAAGCTAGAAGTTCCTTCGAGAGTAGTTTCCTAAATTCCTAAGACTGGGTTGGGGACTTTTCCTCTGTATTTCTCTAAACTTCTCTGTTATCTCTGTGTTTATGGCCTAGACAGGTATCACAATCCTGTTAGTTTTTTCATACTTACCTTGGTTTGTATTGTGTCTTCTCCTTGTATTCTAGTATTCAATACAATGTAGTCATGGGCTTTTATAACTGTCAATTATAATGATGTTTCAACAGTGGGCCACATCTACAATGGTGGTTCCATGAGACCATTCCACCTAATGATATTGTAGCCACCTAGATTCGTGTAAGTACTTTCTATGATGTTCACATAAGGTTGAAATTGCCTAACAACACATATCTTAATAACGCAATCCCATTGCTAAGTGACTCATGACCACCTTCACAAAAAAACTAGCACTTAGTCAATGTTTGCTGAACAAACAAAACAATGACTCCCAAACACAAGAATGTGCCCACTGCTAGAACCTACAGTTGTAATCACACTATTCATTTCCTACTCAAGAGACCAATCTGTCAAGCAGAACACTGATATTGCATTACTACTTTATAGACCCACTCAGCACCAAGAGTGAAATTCTTAAATATTTCCTCTTTCCTACCACTTATTCTTCCCAGATCTCAATGGTTCATAAAGCACTCACCCCAACGTCATGATGCTTATTTTGGACTATTTATATCATAACCATTCTCATTCTTTCCTTCTATTCTTTTGTTGTTGGTGGTATGGGGGGGATACTGGGGTTTGAACTCAAGGATTCACACCAAAGGACTTCATCTTAACGTGTCCATTTGTGTATATAATGCATCATGCTTAGAGTCACCCCCTCCATCATTTTCTATTCTCCCCTTCCCCCTTTCCAAAATGGTTTCAACAAGTTTCCTGTGCCAGTTTCACACATGTGCAAAGATTATCCATGACTATATTCTCCCTCCTTTTCTTTCTCTACAAGTCTATCCCTTCCTAGTAGAATCCATGCTCAATCCCAGACATGTTTCATCTTCTAAATATTCTTTTATTCTTTTTTTGTCAAACAGAGTGTTAATTGTTCGAAAGGGTTTCACTACAGTCTCTCACAGGATCTAATCAACTATTTTACATGAATACACACACACACACACACACACACACACACACACACTTTTGTTTATACATGTTTTAGGTCTAACATGCACAAATGAGAGAAAATAATCATATTATATCTTATTGCTTTGTGTTTACCAATCTCAAACCATGTTTTCCCTAAGCAACAGAGATCATTTATATGTCTTACCGTTTGGCTCATAGACTCTAAAAATAAGTAGGCACTCTAAAAGTGGCTATTTTTTGGTTGGTCATGGGGCCTGAATTCTGGGCCTGGGCACCGTCCCTAAGCTCTTCAGCTCAAGGCTACTACTTGAGCCATACTGCTACTTCTGGTTTTCTGGTGGTTAATTGGAGATAAGAGTCTCACAGTCTTTCCTGCCCAGGTTGGCACTGAACTATCATCCTCAGACTCTGACCTCCTGAGTAGCTAGGATTACAGGCTTGAGCCACCAGTGTCCAGCTCGATACAATTCTTTTAGGTGAATTTATTTCTATTTTCTTGTCTTCATTTCATGTTTAGGTTCCTTGAAACTTGCCATATTTTCAGTCTTCTGTGGTCTATTCCATGTCTTAGAGCCCCTTTGTCCTTGATATAGATAACATCTGTGTTATAGACACCGAAGAAATGTTTGATATAGTCAATGACAATAATGACATTGCTATGTCTTCATATATATCTATATATATTGATTATTTGGTTGACTTTGCATGAAAAATGTATTTCTAAAAAGGGAAAAATGTACCCAATAACTTTATCAATGGGACATCATATGGTCCCATTCATCTTTTGTACCTGAGCTTAACTATCTCCATCTGGAGACTCATATACTCTAGAAATGAAACCTCCCTTGATGAAGAATGAAGAGAACAGCTGCATTAAGAGAAAAGTGGAATGAACAAAATGAGCCCTATTTCCATTACAGAATATTTACCTGCAATGTATTCCTTTGTAAAACACATCAGTTCAGTCTCTGGATAGCAGAAGGCAAATAGTATTTAGTTATCTCAGCTGCGGATGCCTCCTTGTCATTATTACATTTATTTTGAGACTTAACATCTGCAAAGAAGACATTAAGAAATAAGATTCTGAATTCTACTGCTGTCCCAAGATATGCGGATTAAGTAAATATATAATGAATAATGTTCACATGCCAAGAGCCTAAGATAATTAGCAACACCATTGTTCTCTTGTTGACTTATCTTGAGATGTGAAAATTTTGTCTTACATAGAACAGTAAAGGCTCACAACACTCCATTTCCCACATGAAAAACCTCACAGTCTGGATATGATGGATGTTCTTACACTACAGAGCATAATATTGATGACTCTATCCTTCTACTGAGGAGAATTCTTCCAGAAATACTTGGGTGGTATAATACATCTATGTGTATTGTGATGATAATATCTGTTCTGAAAACAATATTGTCAGTTACTACAACAATAAACATTGTGTTACTTCTTTGATAATTGCTCTGTAATCCTTACTTGATTCTCTCATACCTTTGCCCTTCACACACACATTGCTTAGTCTCATAATGAGAATAACTGCAAGCTGTCCTAGATTACACTGTTTGGCATCCTTTGGTGGCACTGTTTCCCTAGTGTACATGGAAGAGTATACAATGTGAGCTTTACCTATTCAAGTTGGGGTCCTGACAGAAGTGCACATTCTTTCTCTCTTTCCTTTTTTCTTTCCTTTTTTCTTTCCTTTCTTTCTTTCTTTCTTTCTTTCTTTCTTTCTTTCTTTCTTTCTTTCTTTCTTCCTTTCTTTCTTTCTTTCTTTCGCCAATCCTGAGACTTGAATTTAGAGACTGCACTTTTTTTCCTCAAGACTAATGCTCTACCATTTGAGCCACAGCTCTAGTTCCTGTTATTGTCTGATAAGAATTTCACAAACTTTCCTGCCCAGACTGACTTTGAACCATAATCTTCAGATTTCAGTCTCCTAAATAGTTAGGATTACAGACATGAGCCACTGGTCCCCAGTGAAATGGACAACTTTTCTGCCCAGGAGAAGATCTAACACTGCTTTTCCTGCCTATCAGACCCTGAAAATGTGTGTTGGATAGGACTCTTGAATTATCTCTCCTTTTTGCATGTGGATGATTACATTTTCTCATGTGTACTAGCTATATTCATCAGCATTACCTCAAGAGCAACAAAAAGTGAGAGAAAATATAGAGCTAGTCTTGAGAAATGATTAGTGTTAATATACTTCTAATAGCAGATAGGACTATTGTAAGATTCTATCTGCTTTGGAACCCAAACAAATCAGCACTGATCAAGGCCTACTGCATTCTAGGCAACTGAACATGTATTATCTCATTAAATAGTCACAGCAGCCTTGTGAGGAAAGCACAATTTTCTGTTTTAAATACCAGGAAAATAACATTCAGGAAGTTAAGGGACTATCACAAGCTCTCAGAGATCAACATCATTTTGAAAGCAGATACATTTCAAGAAAATCACTCAACAGTAGGGCTATTCAGTAGATACATAATGAAAGCTACATGTGAAACTTGAAGCTTACTGGTCATCATACCTCTAAAAGTAAGAGAGAAAGACATGAGCAAAATGGTGAAAAGAACTTTCCAAACCTCATCCTTCTACAGAAATATGAAGTTGAACAACCATCCATACATAAAAATACCTTCCCAGGGGTTGGGAGTTTGGCCTAGTGGTAGAGTGCTTGCCTAGCATGCACCAAGACCTTGGTACCACATGTGGCTCAAGTGGAAGAGTGCTAGCCTTGAGGAAAAAGCCCACGGACAGTGATCAGGCCCTGAGTTCAAGCCCCAGGACTGGCAAAAAAAAAAATACTTTCTCAGGAGCTAGGAAAACTAGATAAGAAATTACAGCTTAGAAACATGCCACAGAACTTAGAAAAGACTCACTGAGGAGGGTAGAAAGATAGGTCTTACATTGCTCACACCATCCTCCCCAGTCCCAGGCAGCAGAGCAAGGAGAGAGACACCTTCAGTGTGAACAAAGGAGAGATAAGTAATCATTAGAATTGTCTTCAGACTCCAATGCTGGGCCTGCCACAGTAAAATCTAGCACTAGGCAGGACCTATGATCCAGATGCGTATCCAGAGCCTACAGACTGAGCCTCTAAGACCATCATGGGAAAGACATTTAAACAATAGGCGTTAAAAAAAAAAAAGAATAAAGAATCAGGAAAGTTATTTGAAGAAATACTAGTGGCAAATGTTCCAGATCCAGAAAAGGACACATTATCCACATGCGGGAAAGTCTCAGAGTTTCCAATCCAAAAAGACTACAGCATGACATGAGTGGACTATCGGAATCACAGAGAGGAACCAAAAGCTAGAAGAGAAGAGAAGCAAATGCCAGGATTTTCAAATGTAAAAAACCCTGATGGAAACATTCTCTTGAAGTTGAATGCAGTCAATATTCTTTAATGAAATAAAAGGGATTTGGACTAACAAAGGTTCAGAATAGTGTCTGAACCTGAGAAAATAACTGAAAATCATTACAATTTTTTTCTATTTAGGGAGTGAGTCAAGACCACTTGTTCCTGTAGCAACAAAGTCATTCTTCCTCATCTCACTCTATGTGGGCAGAGTCAGTTAAGGATTCTCAGATGAGTCAGGTCTACCATTCTGGTACTCATTGTGAAAGCACGTCTATTTCTATGGTTGAAAAGTCCGTGTCCATGTGGGAGTCTCAGGAGTCGAGGCAGACAATGTGCTGTGGGAAAAGTGCTAACTTCAGTGATCTGACAGAGCCAGCTCATACCAACTCCCTGGAGCCAATTGTTAAATGTTTAAGTTTTGTCATTTGGTTCTTGAATATAGCTATTATTGAACACGAATTAAAATTATATTGAACTCAAACTCCAGCTTTCATCGTTTCATTGGACTATATCACATTTATTAATTTACATATTATCTTTGGATGCTTTGGGGCTATAGGATCAGAACTTGGTAGAAACATAGTAAGATAGAGATTGCATGATCTGTAATGCCTGAAATGTTTACTGTATGGACATTTTAGAAAAAGTTTGCCAAATAAGAATGGCTTATAATTTTTAAAAATGGTGGAGAATATGTGACTAAACTTTTTTGGGCTGGGAATGTGGTCTAGCAACAGAGTGCTTGCACAGCATGCACAAAGCCCTGGGTTGGATTCTTTGGTACCACATACACAGAAAATGCCAGAAGTAGCACTGTGGTTCAAGTGGCAGAGAGCACTAGCCTTGAGCAAAAAGTATCCAAGGACAGTTCCCAGGTCCTGAGTTCAAGCCCCAGACTGACAATAAATAAATAAATAAATAAATAAACAAACAAACAAAGTCTAAAAATGTATCTCATATCTTTTTTTATTGTAATTAGTAAAAGGGTTACATGATATTTGCCAGATAGAAGGTGCATTAATTCACATACATTGATACCCTTTCACATGTCTTGGTACCCATTATGTATCTCATATCTTAATGTTTTTGTGTGTATAGTAGTTAAACGTTGAGAAAATATTCCTCCATCATCCATTTGGTTAGCCATCAAGTAAGTCCCAATACACGTCTTTTGATATTTTGTTTTGTTTTACTCATTGACTTAAATGAAAATCTACATTAATATGCATGCAAGAATTACTTTTATGGGGCCGGGAGTTTGGCCTAGTGGTTAAAGTGCTTGCCTAGCATGCATGAAGACCCGGGTTCGATTCCTCCGTACCACATATAGACAAAAGCCGGAAGTGGTGCTGAGGCTCAAGTGGTAGAGCTCTAGCTTTGAGAAAGTCCAAGGACAGTGCTCAGGCCCTGAGCTCAAGCCCAGGACTGGCAAAAAAAAAAAAGAATGTTTCAAAAAAAAAGAATTATTTTTATTTCTCGATTGCAGCCATTGATTAGGTATAGCTACAGGAACTCAGCAAAAATCAGTGAAAGCATTCTTTTTTATTTCATTTTATTTTTTATTATCCAAGTAATGAATAGAGGGGTTAAAGTTACATTCACCAGATAATAGGTGCATTACTTCTCACACATTAATACCCCTTCTTATATTTTTGTCCCCATTTCCCTCTCCCCACCCTCACCCAATCATCTTGTTTCCCCCTTCCCTTTCCTATTTCAATTAAACAAATAAACTAATGTACAATATACTAGGTAACAAAGTCAGATACAGTAACAATAGGAGATTAATCAAAGGGCAACAAAGGAGAAGATAACACTCACTCAAAATAAAGCTCTTATTTCCATATCCTGGAGATCCTTTCATTTAATCTCATCCTGTATGACCTTATGTATCTAGGATTTGAGCTCTTGTAATCCTCTGCTAGGAGAGTCCTAGATGTGTACTAATTATTATAAATGATGGGAACCATTGAGCCTATGCTCCTTTGGGTCTGGCTTACTTCACTTAATATGATTTTTTCCAAGGAAATGGAAACATTTCCTTACAAATGGGGCAATGTCACTCTTTCTGATAGCAGCATAGAATTCCATTGTGTATAAGCACTACATCTCCTTGATTCAAGCATCTACTCAGGGGCATCTGGGTTGGTTCCACATTTTTGCCATGGTAAATAGTGCTACAATGAACATTGTTGTGCTAGTGGATTTAGTATGCCCTTGTTTCTAGACATTTGGTAAATGCCAAGGAGTGGAATTGCTGGATCGTAGAAGAGCTCTATGTTTAGTTTTTTGAGTAACTGCCATACTGCTTTCCATAGTGGTTGAACGAGTTTACACTCCCACTAACAGAGTAGTAGTGATCCCTCCTGGCCACATCCCCTCCAGCATCTGTTGTTATTAGATTTCTTGACCATGCTCATTCTAACTGGAGTGAGGTGGAATCTTAGAGTTGTTTTGATTTGCAGTTCTTGTATGGCCAGAGATGTCAAGCATTTCTTGATGTGTCTATAGGCCATTCTTATTTCTTCTTCAGAGAAGACTCTCTTTGGCCCATCTTTTAATGGGATGGTTGTTTCTTTGAAGATTTGTTTTGGAGTGATTTAATTTTTTTAGCTGTTGATATATTTTAGATATGAGGCCTTTGTCTGTTGTATGATTAGAAAAGATCTTCTCCCACTCTGTGGGCTTTCTATTTAATTTGCTAGCTCTGTCTTTTGCCATACAGAAGCTCTGCAGTTAAATGCAATCCCATTTATCCAAACTTTCTTCAATTACTTATGTTTCTGTGTCTTTATTAAGGAAGTTTTGACCTATGCCAAGGAGACTTAGTGTATCTCTGATTCCTTCTTGTAAAGTTCTCAGTGTATCTGCTTTTATATTGAGGTCTTTAATGCATTTGGAATTAATCTGGTGCAGGGTGACATAGAAGGATCCAACTTTAGTTTTCTGCAGGTGCTTAACCAGTTCTGCCAGCACCCCTTGTTGAAGAGGCAGTCTTTCTTCCATTCTATTTTTTTTTTGCTCCCTTTATTGAAGATTAGGCGGCCAAAGGTCTGTGGGTTGATTTCTGGGTCTTCAGTTGTATTCCATTGGTCCTCAGGCCTGCTCTTGTGCCAGTACCAAACTATTTGGTTACTATAGCTCTGTAATAGTCTAAAGTTTGGTATTGACATTCCTCTTGTGATGTTTTTCTGCTAAGAACTGTTTTAGTTATAGGGGTCTTTTATTATTCCATATGAAATTTTGGATTGCTTCTTCTATTTACTTAAAGAATGACATTGGGATATTGATAGGTATTGCATTGAATTTGTACATAACCCTTAGCAAGATTGCTATTCTCACGATTTTAATTCTTCCAATCTAGGAGCATGGGAGGTTTTTCCATTTCCTCAGTTCTGTTTTAATTTCTTTTTTCAGGTTTTTAAAATTTAGTGAAAGCATTCTTTTTTGTTCAACATGGTAGTCATTTATTGATTATGTGCCCATTAAGGTATTACTACACTGATTATATTTCTCATGTGACTTTTTAATGAGAGAATATATCCCAAAGCAAAACACAGCAGATATGTATACACTTAAAAACTTATAGAAACAGAAGAAATTAGTTAGTAAGGAAAATTATACCTCAAGAATCTAAGTCCAATACCTTTAGACATTTGGGGTGAAATCATACTGAAGTAAATGAGTATAATTCAGTGCATGGTGAAAGCCTTCTTTAAGAATCAATTAGCAACATTGGATTTACAAAACATGGCATTACATATTTTTATTATTTATAAGCCATGTACTACATTATTGTTCACATCAGCACAGTTTGTAATAAACTGGTCTATGGATCTATAGAGATTTAGTTGTTAAATATTTAACAACAAAAACTGACCAAGTTCCTTTTTTCACCTTTTTAAATTTTTATCTCCACTAGGAAATAGGAAAACCTTAGTTAATTCAGAAGCTGCTGGTCTTTTCATCTGTAGCAGTATCATTATAGTTTTCCACTTGGACAACTCAAGAGTTTAGTAGAGTTTCAGAGGTCCTCTGAGAAATCCTTAAAACTAGGCTTAAAATAATTTGATATTAAACCAGGCACTGGTAGCCCATGCCTTTAATCTTAACTACTTAGGAAACTGAGATCTGAGGATGTGGTTCAAAAGAAGCCTCAGCAGTAAAGTCCCTGTGAAACTCTTCTGTCAAATTAGCTCAAAAAACTGGAAGTGGTGCTGTGGCTCTAAGTTGTAAAGTGCTATCACTGAGCAAAAAGAGCTCAGAGACAGGACAACAGTCCCAAATTCAAGCTGACCAATAATAATAATAATAATCTGCTATTCGTTACAACAGAATTTCTGAATCGTACTCTTGATTTCTCATCAGTCTTGACTTAGCTTCTATTCATCTGGAAATTTTCCTAACTTTTGTTTTTATTTCTCCAAACTGTCTTGAAATCCTGATTCACAGAACTTCTGAAACAGAATCTTCTTGATAGTCTTATAGGTGTTATAAAAATTTGGACATCTTTACCTTCCTAGTAGGATGCCTTTTATTCCTTTTCTTTGCCTCAAACAAAGTTTCACCAAAAATATACCTCAGGAGTCCTGACCCAGATTAAATCCAGACATGGAAAACTTTAAATAAATACTAACTGAAAAGAGTGCAGAAACTTCTTTATCAAAGTCGAGTTTCTCTAATGATAAAGAGAAAGAAATACTTTTAAGACCTTATTGCATAGTAGGCACCTCACCTGTAATCCTAGCTACTCAAGAGTTAGGGAGTGTGTTCTACTAGTACAGTGCTTGCCTAGCATGCACAAAGCCCTGGGTTCCATTCCTCCCTACCACATACACAGAAAAACCCAGAAGTGGGTGATATGTCTCAAGTTGGTAGAGTACTAGCCTTGAGAAAACTCAAGGACAGTGCCCTGGCCCTGAATACAAGCCCCAGGAATGTCCAAAAACAAAAAAGTAATATACAAAGAAGCTGAGATCTGACAACCCAGGTTCAGAGCCAGCCCAAGCAGTAAAATCCATGAGAGTTAAAAACAAAAACAAGAACCAGGAAGCAGAGTTGTGGCTCAAGTGGTAGAGCTCTAACCTTGAGCAAAAAGAGTAAAGGACAGCACTGAGGCACAGTTCAAACCCTAGACCTCCAATTATCCTTCCTCACTCTCCTTCCATCACCCCTCCCTGTCCTCGCAAAGCACATCCTGGGTGTTAAGGTTTCAATCGTTACCTTCTCCTTAGATTTATTAAGTTTGATTTTAGGGTCACTCATAGAAACTAAAGCATATTATTTTTTTCCATAGAGCACAGCTAAGTCACCATTAAAATTAGGTGGTGATATATTTATGTAAAGACAAATCTACCAGAGCTTGAGGTTGTTATAAGCCATAATTCATGGCTCAAGAATGTATCATCTGTCTACAGTATTTTCTAAACTGAAAGAAATGTGTCCTGCTGGTTAAAAACCTGCTTTATTTCCTTAAATATGTTTTCTGAGCAAATGTGCTTTTAGGCACCTAATCAATATTTTTATGTCATTCTTTTAAGATTGGTGAGCCAGTATAAATTACAATGATCATCAGAATTAATAGTATGACATTTAAAAAAATTAAGTATCTGAGGAAATCATCACTCAGTGCTGCCTCAGTATTCTGATGACATCATGGCATAACTGAGGTGGCTAGCTTTTGTCACTGAACTGTTACAACCCACCTTACAGCAGCTACTGAGGCTCTTGTTCAAGCAATGTGAAGTCCAGCTTGCTTGTATTTTTTTTTTTTTGCTAACAAAAGGAAAATAGTGATGGAATGTCTGAAGGGAACCAGAATGGTTATTCTTACAGGAACTGAAGAAATTGAAAATGTGTTACAAATCAGAAAGCCCTTATTTATAATTTCATAGCTTTACATATCCGAGGCTATTCTTTTGAAAGTTTCGAATTAAGCAATCCCTGTTTTCCCTTCTCATGAAAAATTTACAAATTGCTAAGAAAAAATATTCAAATACAGTATATTTTCTGTTCTCTTATTTAAACCAACTAGACTCCTAATTGAGATTGTGTGAGTGTGTGTGTGTGTGTGTGTGTGTGTGTGTGTGTGTGTGTATTAGGGCATGAAACTCAAGGCCTGCACACTGTGTCTTAACTTTTGCATTCATGGATAGCGCTCTACCACTTGAACTACATCTTCTCTTCTGGCTTTTTGGTGGTTAATTGGGTGTTAAAAGACTCACAGTATACTTTGCCTGGGCTGGCTTCAGATTGCAATCTTCAGATCTCAGCCTCTTGAGTAGCTATGATTATAGGTGTGAGCTCTAATCAAGATTTATGATAAAAGATTATGATTATGTTTCCTATAACACTACAAAATCTTGAATAATTCTTATTTCTATTAATAACACTAGCTTGTTTGGTAGGCTTTGCTATGTAAGATTAAAATTTCTGACTCTGTTTTCTAGATAGATAGATAGATAAACTATGTGTATTCGTGTGTACATATGCACATATGTACACACATACATACATACATACATATATAAAAATCCTTCTCTGTGTCTCTCCACATACTCATAGATTTGTACTGATAGTTGTGTGAACTGTGTGAATTTGCTTTGCTCAAGTGTAATTCTTTTTTTCAGAAATAGGCAGCTAAGGAGCCAAACAAAAAGCTATCATAGGATCATCCAAATGTTTAGAGTCTACAATTTGTACTTCTTTTCAAGCACCTGACAGGTTTGTCTTGCTCTTTCAGTCCCATTTTTAGTTCCTCCCTCCTATTTGGCCAGAAAAGTAACCTTGACAACGTGCCACATTCCCCAGAAATCTGATTATATATCACATCTGTGTGTTTTTCAGCAGTAGTCAGGAGCTTCATATCGAGCTGTCAAAATCTACACAGCTGGAGCTGAACTGTGATTTTATTAAGACGCTGCATGGAATTGGACAATTATAAACGTAGATCACAAATAGACCTCCAGAAGAGATCAAAGACAAAAGGGGGTTGAACAGAATAGCACAAGGAGAGAGATGCGCTGTGGTCTCAGCCGTGAATAAAGCTGCAAGTGAAGTTAGAATCTAGTGGATTTACTCCAATATGGTGAAGGATGCTATGCGAAAGAGAAGTAAACAAGTTTGTAAAGGACAGAATTGGGTCAGAAAAATACTTTCTGAAAATGAGTCCTAAATCACTCAGACTAATACACAACAGAAAGACCATTGACCTCAAACTAGAGACGATGGTTCGGTTCCAGTAATCGATCTGCAACTGGTTAGCTTTGTGACCTCCAGCAGTGATGATAGGCTCTTTCTCCCTCTCTCTCTCCCTCCCTCCCTCCCTCCCCCCTCCCCCCCCCCTCTCAAGTTACTTGCTTGGCTTCAAGAAATGAGTGAACTGCTGCCATGGACTATTACTGCAAAGCCTAAACTTACCAGGATGTGTGTAATTAGGGTGGCATTCTGTAAAAAGGGGTTAATAACACTTGTTCCATTTAATGTTGACACATGTATGCAGATCAGATGAGATGATGTAATTGCAAGTGCCCTGGAAAGCCTATAGACAATTCAAGATTCCAATGCCTCGTCCCAGTTACTGTAGCATCAAGTGACCATGCATTATTCTACTAACATATACAAGGGCCATTTTCTGTCCCCACTCCCCCTACTTTCATCATTGTAGTATCACAGAAGTACTGCTAATCACAAAAGGCATCTGGAGGAGTCTATCAGGTCTTTTTACTCAAGGACTGTTAAAGAATGGATGGCTTTGAGTACAACTCCCTATTTTCTGAACTTTCTCATTCCTCAGTTTCTGGAGATCCATTCTAATGAAGCAGTGTTGGCTAAGATAGAGGGGACCGTTGAGTATATAGCACCGTGGCCAGACCTGAGCTATCTATCTGTTTGAATTTTAATAAGAGAGAAAGGTCAGTGGACAGAAAAGCTTTGAGGACTCCCAGATGCTATGGATTTTTTGCCCTATATGACGTGAGAAATGTAAATGAAAGGCAGACTTTTTAGCTCATTTCTAAGTGGTACTGCCACAGGGAAGTCACTGTTGGGAGAAGGGCTACTGGTTGGATGATGGGTATCAACATAGAAGGCTCCTTTTCTGAATTCAATGCTTTTCCAGGTGTGAAATGAAGACCAAGCAGCGTGTTGTTTTATAAGAAACCCCACTTTGCTGGGCATGGTGGCTCACACCTGTAATCCTAGCTACTCAGGAAGCTGAGATCTGAGCTCATGGTTCAAAGCCAGCCCAGGCATGAAAGTCAGTAAGACTTTTATCTCCAATTAATCATCAGAAAATCAGAAGTGGTACTGTGGCTCAAAGCAGTAGAGCATTAGCCTTGAGCTGAAGAGCTTGAAGACAACAGCCAGGCCCAGAATTCAAGCCCCATGACCCACCAAAACAAAAACAAAAAAAGAAACCCCACTTTGAGATTGTTTAAATCTTGCCTCATTTTTTATTGTTTTTAGTTGTTGTTGGTTCTAACTCAAGGATTATTATTTGCTAGGAAGATGTTTTACCACTTGAGCCATGCTCTCATCTCTATGTTTTTTAGTTATTTTTAGGATAGTGTTGTGTGTTTTTGCCTGGCCAAGCCTGAACTGTGCCCTCCTATTTACATCTTCTGCAGAGCTGGGGTGACAGGTATGATCATTCATGCCCAGTTTGTTTGTTAAGATTGATCTTCCTAACATTATGTTCAGGCTGGCCTTTAAACCAGGACCTCCCAATCTTTTCCACCAAAATGGCTGGGAGTAGAAGCAGGAGACTATGTCCCCAACACTTCATTGCTTATTTCTAGTAAGTATCTAATGTACTTGTGAGGGCTAGGGTTCACAGAAACTTGTAAAACAAAGAATTTGAAGCTGCATATCAATTCTTGAAGGCTTAACTCTGCAAATACCAGCCAAAGTATATTAATTTTATATTTCTAGCACGTGATTGAGAACTAGAAATAAGTGTAAGTGCTTCTCAAACTTGAATCTGCCTGTAAATCAGCTTGCTTTTTTTTTTCTTTTGGTACCAGAGTTGGGGCTCAAACTTAGGGCCAGGGTGCTGTCCCTGAGCTTTTTTTTTTTTTTAATTATTTTTGCTCAAAGCTAGTATGTTTCCACTTGATCCATAGCCCCTCTTCTAGCTTTCTGATATTTCATTGGTGATAAGAGTCTCACAGACTTTGCTGCCTAGTTGGCTTTGAACCATGGTCTTCAGATCTCAGCCTCCTGAGTAGCTACGATTGCAGGTGGGATACACTGGTGCCTGGCTTGCTTATTTTTAAAGGGTTTCATATTAGGCTGGGCATGATGGTTCATGCCTATAATCTCAGCTATTAGGGAAGCAAAGGATAAGGAGGATCCAAGTTTGAGACCAGACCAGGCCAAAAAAAGTAACAAAAGACTTATCCCAACTGAGTGAGATGATATAGGCCTGCAATCCCATCGCACCAGAGAAATGGACATATGATCTGAGGTTGATCTTTATAATAAAAATCAAAACCCTACCTGAGAAATTTATAAACATAAAAAAAAGGTTTGGGAACATGGCTTGGGTGGTACAGTGCCTTCTTGGCAAATTCAAGTCCCTGAATTTAAACACTCGTACCACATGCCACCCCAATTCAAAAGCAAAACAAGACAAAAGAGATAACAGACTAATCTGCAACACTATTTGAAGACAGTAGGTCACTGGAGCTGTGCCTGTGAAGACAATGCCTGGTCTCTAGTCCCATTCTTTCTCTACTTCCTAGTCACCATGAGAGGTAAAGGGCCTCTGTCAAATGTTCCTGATGCTATGATTTCTGCCTGGCCAGAAAAGAGGTCTGATTATGAAAAGCGACTAAGAAAGTCCTAAAGAAATATTCAGAAGCCTTGCTGGGAGTCTAGTAGCCTAGGAGACTTGTCAGAAGACTGCCAATATTTATTTGGAGAAGCCTGAGTGGATTGCAACAACAGGGGTCCTGGGTTCAGTGTTCCCTCAGAGAGATTACTAACTTGGTTAATGACCACACAATTCCCCTCGTCCATTCATATACATGTGCTTCCCCCTCTCTCTCTGCATCTCAGGCAGCACAAGAGTCCTTCAGAACACAGCCTAGGAAACATTGCCTAAGGTATACGTTCCATTTGATCTGATATTTTCCTTTGATTGTTCCTGCGTACCTTTGTATCTGTAATTGTTCAAAATTCAAAATAATCTTCCTATATTAATCTTCCCATCTTAATTACAGTTCAGCAAGCAAGCACCATTTTCCCACCCTGGTAATTTCTAATTCCTAACTCTTAAATGATTAACACAGAACTCACAATGTTGCAGATATTAACTTCTGCAGTCCAAGATCTGGGTTCATCTAATCATTGCTTTTTTTCCCCCTCTCCCTCTTCTTCTCCTTCTCCCTCTTCCTCCCCCTATCCCCCTCCCTCTACCTCCCTCTCCCTCTGCCTCTGCCTCTGCCTTTCCCTCTCCCTCTGCCTCTTCCTCTCCTTCTGCCTCTCCCTCTCCCTCCCCCTCCACTCTGTCTCATCAAGGAGCAAATCTGCTTTCCCCTAGACCTTGTAAACAGATCTATGGACAGAACTGGAGTAGTTAAGTTTCAGTGCGCTTTTTCTCAGGTTCTTGGAAACAAAGGTTTCCAAGCTCGCAGAATTGAACAGCAGCCAGTGATTACTGGAGGGAGCCTGGCAGCCCTGAATCACAATTTTTTAAAAATGTGCATGGAAGAACACACCAATTTGTTTAAAGCCACTGAGATTTCAACAAAATTTAGCCTAAACTGACAAAGGTAACTATTCATATAATACAGAATGTAGAGACATGGGAATTTGGGAAAGTTTCTTTCAAAAACCCCAAAACAAACTATACAAGTTTTAGGTGGAGATGAGAGGAAAACATTGGGAGAGATATGGGAAGGGGTGACATTGTCCAGAAAGAAAACTGCAACCCCTTTGTATATCACCATTATACTAACAATAATAAAAATTAAAATAAATAATAAATAATAAAACCCAAACACTTAGTTCTGTGTTGTTATGAGAAAAGCTTTGCTAATCTCTTTGAATTTAGGCTTAATGGGAATAACTTCCATGCAGTCTCCTGGGAAAGGTCTTCCTTACAAATTAAAAGTTCCTCTGTGTTCCCCACCCCTCTACCCTAGAATGACCTCATCACCATTACCCTTGACCTGATCTCAGTCTAGCTGGATTAGCCTTTCCTGTTTAGCTGTTCCATGTATACATATGGCATTGCAATAGTTCCTCTACGTGTGTTGTGTGCGTGCATGTGCATTCGAGCATGTTGGTACTGGTTTTGAACTGAGGGCCAAGGCACTCCCACTTGACTTTTTCTGCTCAAAGTACACCTCTGCTAGCTTTTTGCTGGCTAATTGGATAAGAATCTTATGGCTTTCCCTGAGTAAGCTTCAAATCATGATCCTCAGCTCCTAGTCTTCTGAATAGCTAGGATTGTAGGTGTGAGCTACTCACACCTATACTCACCTGGTGAGTTCCTCTACTTCGGGGGCGGGGCGGGGGCTGGCTGGCTATGGAGAGCATTCCCTCTACCATCTGCACAAAGAACATTCTTTGTTGCTTTTTACTTGTACAAAGTGAAATTTTTCAACATTTAAGGAATAAGTCATTCCATTAAGAGAGATTTGCTTGTTCATTGCAAAATCAAATAAGATTTATATCAGAGAAAATACAAATATGATTTATATCAGAGTAAAACAAAGATGAGGCTGCCTGTTTAATGGATGCCCAGGGAGGATTTATTTTTGGAGGCATCTTCTCTCTAATGTAGATGACAAAAAATATATAAAGGCAAAAAGTGACTGGAAGCCTTGACCTGTCTCTCATTCCTCATTCTGATCTTTCATTTCAACCCTCTAATGAAAGCTTTTATCTCTTAGTTTCTTGTTTACAACAAATGTAAGAATTATAAAGAAATGAACTTTGTATGCTCATTAATAGTATATGCTCTTGCATGCAATTTTTTTCTTTTGAACTTCATTTTATCTAAATATACTTCGAAAGCCTTTACACTTCCCAGCTGTATCACTTTATAACTGATTAAATTAAAAGCTAGCAGTTATTTATAAGAAGTATTGATGCATTTTTAAAATAAATGTTTGACAAAACCTTCTCAAATCTCTATCTAGCATGCAGGAACTGGGAGCACTGGCTGAAATGTGCCACATAACCCCATGAGCATGAAGGAGAAACGAGCAAGTGGAAGCTAAATTGCAATTGTAAAAAATAAGCTCTGAGTTGCATACCAGAGGTTCATGTCTGCAGTTCTAACAACTCAAGAGGCTAAATAAAATCTGAGGATTGTGGATCAAACTCAACTTAGGCAGGAAGGTTCCATACAACTCTTATTTCTAATTAATCACCAAAAATCCAGAAGTGGAGGTATGGCTCAGTAGTTGATATTCAGCCTTGAGCAGAAAAAGCTAAGGAGCAGAGCTCTTGCTCTGAGCTCTGTATTGGCACAAACACAAAAATAAGTCTGGCACCAGTGGCTCATGCCACTGGCTCATGCCAGTGGCTCACTTTGAATGGTGAGCATGGACAGGAATGTCTGTGAGACTCATCTCCAATTAAAAATCCACCAAAAGTTGCTGTGGCTCAAGTAGTTGAGGTCTAGTTTTGAGGGAGGAGGAACTTAGAGACAACATCCCGGCCTTGAGGTCAAGCCTTGTGAACACACACACACATGGGCATGCGAGCAACTACAGTCGCAAAGAATCAGCTCAGAGGTACCAAAGTGGCATAGCAAAGGCCTAAGAGACCAGAGAACAATGGCCATTGGATTAGATACTGGAAGTAGGCAGAGTCTAGCCAATGAAGGGCCTGTGTGCTCCATATTTTATCCCCATAATAGTAAGATTCTGAAGCATTTGATGCAGGAAAGTGATGTTGATTTTATTTCCCAAGCTCTGGAAATAGGGAAGAGAAAACGGAAAGAGAGGTTACACCAATGACTCATGCAAATGGAAACTGACAGGTCACTCTGTGATGGCTGTGACAGTGCATATAGGATAGAGATGGATTCAGGTATCAAGACAGTAGCTCTATTGTTTATTTCTGGTTTGACATGTCATCTCAACTCCCAGCACCTTCCCCAGTGCCACTTTTTACTTTAAATGTCATAACTGCCGCATGAAATTGTCTATCCCAAAGAGATATGCCTATCTTCTTACTTCCCAGACTTTTGCTTTTATTGTCTGAAGGGGAGGAGGAAATATGGCTGGTGAAATGGTATCTCATTATTGGAAAGGCCTAATCTCATGTGACCCCATTCTGTTTTCCTTAATCATCCTGAAAGCATTATTCTCAAGAGAACCAGCCACTGACCAACTTCTTTATATTTAAGAAATATAACAAAGTGAATTCTCCTGAACAGTTTCTTATTTAGCATTAAAAATAAATTCCACAGAATTGAACAAAATCTCAGATCATTAAATGCTATGGATGATACATAATACCTGTGGAACGCAGAACATCAACTAATTTGCATTCTAAGGAACATTAGGAAATAGATAACTAGTATGTTACATCCATTATTTCAGGAACATAAGTTCCATTTTATAAAAGGAAATGTTTTCAAATGTGCTGTCTAGACATGGTAGAAATAACACAGATTAATTTAGTAATCTGAAATTGACAAATAGTGATCCAATCAACTTATTTATTCACTGGGAGATTGAAAATAGCTACATGCAAGGATGGATTCTTTATCAAAAAAGAGTATTTTCTCCCAGACTTCAGGGATGAGTCACATTTCCCAGCCACTTGCAGAAGAGGGGATATGATTTCACACTCTTCCTCTTTCCTCACCAACTACATGTGTAATTAGGAGGCAGGGTCAAAGGAAGAATCCCAGAGAAAGATGGCCACATAGAAACAAAAGCTTGTTTTCCCATCCCAAGTAGATAGTGACACAAGAGAGACATCTTTTATAGTGAGGCCCCAAAGATTTATCCAAATATAACCAGCATCACGCAGTTACTAGCCAAGTGGAAATCAGGACCTGGGTCTTCTGTTGAGGGGTCTTCATTAAGGATAAATTCTTGGCTGGAAAAAAAAAAAAAAAAGCAAAAGAGGGCCAGGCAACACTCACTCACTCCTGTAATTCTAGCTACTTTAGGAGGCTGAGATCTGAGGATCATGGTTCAAAGACAGACTAGGTAGAAAAGACTATGAGACTCTTAGCTCCAAGAAACTACTCAGAAAAAGCTGAAAGTGGCTCTGTGGCTCATGTGGTAGAGCACTAGCTTTTAACACAACGAGGCTCAGGGATGGTGCCCAACCCTTGAGTTCAAGCCCTAGGACCAAAAAAAAAAGTCCTCCTACTGTATTTCAGTTCTAATTTGCCTAAAAGAATGAGCTGCCGGCCGGGAGTTTGGCCTAGTGGTTAAAGTGCTTGCCTAGCATGCATGAAGACCCGGGTTCGATTCCTCGGTACCACATACATAGAAAAAAAAGGCTGAAGTGGTGCTGAGGCTCAAGTGGTAGAGCTCTAACCTTGAGAAAGTCCAAGGACAGTGCTCAGGCCCTGAGCTCAAGCCCATGACTGGCAAAAAAAAAACAACAACAAAAAAAGAATGAGCTGCTAAGAACCACTGTAAATGCAGAAAGCCCAAATTAAATGGCATAAGTTCAAACGCGTACTCTTAACACAGAAACACTCCTAAGTCACTATGTGGATGTTACTCTTTAAGTTTTCAGTGCAAACTAAATTAGGCAGTGGGGTCGGGGAAACCTTTCCAGGAAAGTTGTATAGTCAGATGAGCACAAGCTGATGCTTCTTTCCTTCATTCCCTAAAGCAGATACTTAACTGATTTCCATTTTAGTCTGAAATGAGACCTCAGAGCAGACACTTAAGGATCCTCCCTTTCATTTTTTTTTTAAATTGGAAAGGTGATGTATAGAGGGGTTACAGTTGCATCATCAGGTAATGAGTACATTTAAATTTTTTTATTGTAATTAAAAGGGTCACAGTTATATTCACCAGATAGAAGGTATATTACTACACACATTGATACCTCTTCTCATGATTTTGTCCCCTTTTCCTTCCTCCCTGAGTACATTTCTTTTTGAACGGTGTCACCCCTTTCCTCATTATCCTCCATTTTTTCTCCACCCAATGCCCCTCCCTCTGAGTTGTACAGTTAAGTTTCACCATAATGTCTAGTGAGTTTCACTGCTGAATTGGTTCATCTTTTGTCCCATCATTTCTGTCTTCTCCTTTCCCCTACTCATATCAGATTATATAACAAGACAAAGGGCACAGGAATGAACAACAGAGACCAAAGGTGGGAGGAAAAAGAATAACAGAAGCCCTCATTTCCATATATTGGGAGTTATTGATCCCATTTCTTAGAGTTCGTTTCATTTTATATGATCGTATTCATATACCTATTGAGCTCTTGTGATCCTCTCCTAAGAATATCCTACTTTGGTCTCACTGTGTGAAAGTAAACACTCTTAATTATTCATATCTAAGGGTAATTTTTTTTTTTTTTACTATTCATTGGGTTTACTTGTGGATTTATAGGCACATTGAGGAAAATAATACAGCCAGTGTTTCTTTGGATCTGGCTTACCTTGTTTAGATAACTTCTTCTGAATCTTCTCATTCTTTTTTTAATAAATTTTTATTGTAATTACTAGAAGGTTTACAGATATACTCTCCAGATAGAAGGTGCATTACTTCACAAACATTTATACACTTTTCCCATGTTTTGTCCCCATTTCCCTACCCCCAACCCCTCCCCACCTTTTCCCCCCTTCCCTTTCCTATTTCAAATAAACAAATAAACGGATGTAAAATATACCAGATAACACGGGAAGAAACTGTAACAATATGAGATTAACCAAGGGACAACCAAAGAGATGAGAAACAACATAGTACATTAAGATAAAGCTCTTTTTTCCATATCCTAGAGGTCCTTTCATTTAGCCTCGTCCTATCTGACCTTATGTATCTAGGTTCTGAGCTATTGTAATCCTCTGCTAGAAGAGTCCTAAGTTTGTACTAATTATTGCAAACGAGGGAAACCATTTAGCCTATGTACCTTTTGGGTCTGACTTACTTCACTTAATATGATTTTTTCCAAGTCTTTCCATTTCCTTACAAATGGGGTGATGTTCTTTCTGACAGCAGCATAGAATTTCATTGTTTATAAATACCACATCTCCTTGAGCCAATCATCTATTAGGGCATCTGGGTTGGTTCCATATCATTGCTATATAGTGCTGCAATGAACATCATTGTGCTAGTGGCTTAAATGCCAAGTAGTAGAATTGCTGGGTCATAGGGGAATTCTGTCTTTAGTCTTTTGAGGAACTGCCATACTGCTTTCCATAGTGGTTGAACAAGTTTACACTCCCACTGTGTGATCCCTCCTGGCCACATCCCTGCCAGCATCTGTTGTTATTTAGATTTCTTGATAATGGCCATTGTAACTGGAGCAAGGTGGAATCTCAGAGTTGATTTGCATTTCTTTTATAGCCAGAGATGTTGAGCATTTCTTCATGTGTCTATAGGCCATTCTTATTTCTTCTTCAGAGAAGTGTCTCTTTAAGTCTTCTGCCCATCTTTTAATGGGGTGGTTTCTTTGAAGATTTTAGTGAGAGTTAATTTTTTTAACTGTTGATATATTTTAGATATGAGGCCTTTGTCTATTGTATGGTTAGTGAAGATCTTCTCCAGGCTCTCCTCAATACCGATTAGCTTTAAACTAGGCTTCCTAATATATCTTGGAGCTCCTGAAGAGATCTCTCATATTTCCTAGATTTGGTTTGACTCATTTTTCTGGTCTTCGATCTCGGAGATTCTCTCATCTGCATTGTCTTAACCTGCTATCAATACTTTTTACTTTGTTCATCTCCCTTTCTTCAATTGGTCACTTTTGATGCCTTGCATTTCTTGTTTTAGATTGTGTATAGACTTCTTTACCTCCTTGATTTCCATTTGATTGGTCTCTTTGAAGTCCTTTAGCTCAGCAGCTTTACTCTCATTGGACATTTGTTGGATTTCAGTCAGCTTTTTGTTTGTGGATTCTATGAATTCACATCCATTATTCTTTGATTGGCTTCCTCTCATTCACGTATATCCTTCTTTATGGCTTCTTCACATTCATGTATATCCTTCTTTATGGCTTCTTCACATTCACATATATCCTTCTTTATGGCTTTCTCACGTTCACATATATCCTTCTTCATGGCTTCCTCTCCTTCACATATATTTTTCTGTATGTTTTCAAACTTTTTAATCGTGTTTACCAATTGCATTGTATAGCATTTAGAGAACTCTCCTCTAGGTTTGCCATTGAGTGCTCTATTGCCTGTTTATATTGGGTGGAGATGCTATTCCTTGACTGAGTCTTCTCATTCTTAAGTTCAACTCCAGTACAAGCTGCTTGCAGAAAAGGAGGGGCCTTAGTACATTGACACAAACATTTGCTGCAGAACTACAGAATCAAAACTTGTACTCTGGGGGCTGGGAGTTTGGCCTAGTGGTAGAGTGCTTGCCTAGCATGCATGAAGACCCGGATTCAATTCCTCCATACCACATACATAGAAAAAAGCCAGAAATGGTGCTGAGGCTCAAGTGGTAGAGCTCTAGCCTTGAGAAAGTCCAAGGACAATGCTCAGGCCCTGAGCTCAAGCCCATGACTGGCAAAAAAAAACCCAAAAACAAACAAAAACAAAAAACCTTGCACTCTGATCCTATATGTGGATATTCTGATACACATAGTCCACTGGCAGAGTCTAGGCTTGATAAAGGGTGAGGCTCAGATTCTTTGTAAATTTATAGCTTCTCACACCACAGCAAAGAAATCTCCTTGACACAGGAGTGGAGACATTTATATTACAAGTGAAGTCCAAGAACGAGTTCCTAGTGGATATAGAGATTTTACTATTATCTTTCTTCCTGTGTTTACTAACCTGGAAGAGAAAAAGTCTGGCCAACAACATCCTATCATGGCCCTGTGCTACAGATGGTGCTTGGTGATGCAGGAAAATAGAAAGCAATGTGAAGGGGAGGACACAGACTCAAATGGTTTAAAGTGCCAACCTTAAGTGAAAAGGCTAAGTAATGATACTTCCATCTGACAGATACCACAATGGAGGGTGAAAGATTACCCAAGCAGTGACATTTAGTATTTCATATCAGCCTGGGAGACAAAGAATGAGTTTAATGGACAGACATTATTGAACTGCACATCTTCTCTGTCCTCTTTACTTGAGAGGTCAGAGGACATGTGTTTGCTTGGGGTAGTTTCAGTTACAGATGAAAGGGCATGTTTCACGGGGCAGGTAAGAATATCAGGAAGCAGTAAGATAAGTACAGACAAAATTAATCCTGTATTTTGACACAAGTACTATGAAAAATCAACCACTTAGAATCCAGTGTCTTAGAAACAAGATGAAGGAAATCCCACAATCAGCATTTTTCCTCTGGCTTCAGGTATCTACCATACCCACTTGTCCACTTATACTTCCTATATTGAGTCATAGTTCACGTGGAGCTTAAGGGTTTCCATAGACTGTGAGGCACTGAGTTCAAGCTGCATATCAGCACAATGTGAAAGGAAAACATGGGAAGAGGTAAGAGTAATATTTAGCATAAAGTTAATATAATTCTGAATCACTTGAGAATATTTATCTACTCTTCAGGGTGTGGCTGAAACCACAACATAACCAGCCAACTTTCCACTGTGTATTTACTCCACACTTTTACAGTTTGCTAATCAAGTTTATAGATGGCTTAAGTGTCAATGCAGATAATAATACCTTAATGTTTGAAAACCACTGATACACTTAAGAGGAAATCAAGAAAAGTGATGGGAAAGTTAAGAAGGAAGCAGAGAAGGATTGGACCTGTGCCTGTTGGCTTAGCCAGCTACATAGCCTGGTAGAAAAATGTCACTTTCACAAAAGACTTGCTTTTGACTCAATTGCTCAAGACTGCCTTCTGACCTCCCCTGCCTTTCATAATTTTCCTTTCTAGCCTGTCCTCATCATTGCCTTGGCTGAAAACCAGGCAAGCAGTTCTTCAAAAATTAAGCTGGGTGCGGTGGCTCATGCCTGTAATCCTAGCTCTGAGGAGGCTGAGATCTGAGAATTGCAGTTCAAAGCCAGCCTGGGCACTAAAGACCAAGAGACTCTTATCTCTGATCAACCACTAGGAAAGCCAGAAGTGGTGTTGTGGGTCAAGGAGTAAGTGATAGCCTTGAGCTGAAGAGCTGAGGGACAACTCCCAGGTCCAGAGGTAGGGCAGTAGCCTTGAGCTAAAGAGCTCAGGAACAGTGCTCAGGCCCAGAGTCCAAGCCCCATGATTGATAGAAAAAAAATTACTATTAAGTCTAGGAATCACTAATGAAAAGTACAGTAGCAACAATTTCTTGCCTAAAGGAATGCATGTATTCTCTGAGCCTGAAGGACAGCTCTCTTTGCAACAAATCAGAGAAAGGCTGGATAAGTGGGACTGCATTAAACTGCAGAGCTTTTGTATGGCAAAGGACATAGCTAGTAAACTAATTAGGAAGCCTACAGAGTGGGAGAAGATCTTCACCAACCATACAACAGACAAAGGCCTCATATCTAAAATATATCAACAGCTCAAAAAATTGAATCAATCCAAAACTAACCTCCAAAGTAACAACCATCCCATTAAAAGATGGGCCAAAGACTTAAAGAGAGTCTTCTCTGAAAAAGAAACAAAAATGGCCTATAGACACATGAAGAAATGCTCAACATCTCTGGTCATAAAAGAAATGCAAATCAAAACAACTCTAAGATTCCACCTCACTCCAGTTAGAATGGCCAGGATCAAGAAAACTAATAACAACAGATGCTGGAGGGGATGTGTCCAGGAGGGATCACTACTACACTGTTGGTGGCAGTGCAAACTTGTTCAGCCACTATGGAAAGCAGTATGGCAGTTCCTCAAAAGACTAAACATAGAGCTCTCCTATGACCCAGCAATTCCACTACTTGGCATTTACCCAATCATCCAGAAACAAAGAGATACTAAATCCACCAGCACAACAATGTTCATTGCAGCACTATTTACCATAGCAAAGATATGGAACCAACCTAGATGTCCCTCAGGTGATGAGTGGATCAACAAGATGTGGTATTTGCACACAATGGAATTCTATGCTGCTGTCAGAAAGAATGACATTGCCCCATTTGTTAGGAAATGGAAAGACTTAGAAAAGATCATATTAAGTGAAGTAAGCCAGACTCAAAGGAACTTAGGCTCAATGGTTTCCCTCATTTGTCATAATCAGTAGAAACCTTGGTCTCTCCTAGCAGAGATTTGCAATAGAGCAAAACCTTGATACAAAAGGCCATATAGTAGGATGCTGAATGAAAGGATCTCTAGGATATAGAAACATAAGCCATATAAGGAATGATTGTTGTTCTTAAGGTACTATGTTATCTCTCATCTCTTTTGCTGTCCCTTGGTTATCTCATATTGCTATAGTATCTCACTTTGTTACCTGATATATTGGATATATTTGTATTTGGTTATTTGAAATTGGATAGGGAAGGGGGGAAAACAAGATGAGGGGTGGGGTAGCGGGGAGGGAATGGGAACCAAGACATGTGAAAGGGTATCAATGTATGTGAATTAATGCACCATCTATCTGGCAAATATCATGTAACCCTTCTATTACAATAAAAAATATATGAAAAAATGAAAAAGAAAAAAAGAAACACGAGACACCTCAGGACTTGCATACTGAGTGGCATCCTGAAGGGAAGATGCTATATAGATGGCCTGAGCTCTGTGGAGCACCTACCCCACCCTAGGCACCCACCCCACAGTCAGGATATGTGGAATACAAAGTGAGACATCCACTCAGGCAGGTCACTCCCAGCCACATAGCGGAACTTCTGTTTTGGAGCTTTGGGGTAAAACAGATATAGTTGTTACGACTCTCTTGTGGCAACAGAACCCTGAGAAAAGAGAAGTAGCACAATATGTTGAAAATATCCATCTCATCCACCTTGGGCTTTCATTCCTGACATAAAGTCACCAAATGTGACTCCCCTAGCTGTCTTTTGCATTCCACTTCACCAAGTGCCACCAGGCTCACAGTTATGAATAACTTCCTCAGAAAGGCCTGGCTCTGTATGAAATCACAGGCCACAAGCATCCATAGGCCATCCATTGTGGTGCTTCGATATTCAAATCCCTGTCCAAACCAGTTTTCTTGACTACAGGTAGTGAGAAAATATGGAGAAAACTCAAACAGATGTATCGTGTATTTATGACTCATAAAAGACTACAATAGTACAGAAAACTGTATAGTGAGTTCATTGAATGATTACAAAAATAGAAAAATAACGAAAGAGTTACAGATTATCACAGATTATCTCAATAAAATAGTGTCTCTGAAAGGTATGAGACCATCACTGACCACTGATTGCATTGTTTAAAAGATCAATGTTATTTTTGTGTATGTATGTGTACTAGTACAAATCCTTGTTTGTACTAGTTTATACTAGTATAAGGGTTTGAATTCAGGGTCTAGGTGCCTTCTCTTAGCTTTTTCACTCAAGGCTGGTACTCTACCAGGTGAAACACAGATCCACTTTGGACTTTATGCTATTTCATTAGTGAGAAAGAATCTCATGGACTTTTCTGCCTGGGCTGGCTTCAAACTGCAATCTTCAGATCTGAGCCTCCTGAGTAGCTAGGATTACAGCCATGAGCCACTGGTCCAGAGACCTTAAAAAGCTTTATTATTTACAGCACATCCTAGGAAGTATGAAAAGCATTCAAGGACTTGACCAATGGCAAATTTGGGAAAGGCAATGCATAGGATAAGAGGTAGAACATGCAGATGGTTGCTGTTCTTCTTAAGCTAGGTGGGAAGTACACAGGTGACATTTATATTTCTATTTTTAAATAAAGTATTTCAGGGACACAATGTAGTAATATAAGAAAAAGGTAAAGCCAGGAGAACAGTTCTTTGCCAGCAGGAGGGAGCGTATGTACTGACCTCTATGTACTGTGGCGTGCTTCTGTGGTCTAGAGTCAGGCCTCACTTTGGATCCAGTTTTAGAAGCAAAATTTCCTTTGCAAAACAATTTACAATGGATGACCTATTTCTACAAGGTCCCTTCTAGCTGAAGCAAAGCATTCTAAAACAAGACAAGGACATTACCAAAGACAATGTTATAGTGTCTGAGTCCATACTGGGTTCTCCTATGTGATACTGCCAGGGACCAGTTATAGGAAGACACACAAATAAGCAGAGACTTTGCAAATAAGTAGAGACTTTGAGGAGACTTCCCTCGCTGAGTTACTCAAGGCTTTTAAGGATTTTAAAGGGAAAATACAGCACTTATACTATCAAAATTATCCAGAACTGCCTTCTCCCACTATGTTCCCAGGTGGAGGCCATTTGTCACATTGAAGAGTTCAGTATACACTGGCAATGAGTGAAACATACCCATGCATAAATTAGAATGAAAAACTGAAAGTTGCCGATTGCATAACAAAGTCAGAGAATTTAATATTGATAAAAGTTCTGTATCCTCTTTGTGAAACAAAATGTAATAAATGTCAAATATCTTAAAGAATGGTTAATTTCTTCATTAGAATCAAAAGGGGCATTCTGAGAAAGTTTATCTGCAAGGGGGATAAAGCCTTTCACGAACTTATCTTAAAAATTTTTTTTAAAGTCTTAACAAGGTTGGGCATGAAGGTTCATACCTATAATCTTAGCTATTTAGGAGATTTGGAATTTCATGATTCAAGACTAGCCCTTAGCAAGATCTTATTCTCAAAAAAGCATCTGGGTGTGGTAGAATGCACTTGTCATTCACCTGTGTGAGAAACACAAATAGGAAGAACAAGGTCCAGGCCAGCTGAAATATGAATACAAGACAGTCACTGGGCTGGAGATGTAGCTCAGATAATAGAACATCAACCTATAAAGGACCCTTAGTTCAAATCCCAGTATTTCCAGAAGAATGGAAGAAAGACAGAGACACAGAAGAGAAGGAGGGGGAGGAAGAGGGGGTGGAAGTGGAAGAGAAGGCAAGGACAGAGGGAGGGAAGGAGGGAGGGAAGAAGGAAGGAGAGAAGGAAGGAAGGAAGGAAGGAAGGAAGGAAGGAAGGAAGGAAGGAAGGAAGGAAGGGAGTTGATCTAGTCAAAGATGACTATAATCTTAGGCCTATAGTATTAGTTACTTAGAAGACAGATGGCTAAGAGCCAGCCTTGGCAGATAAATCTATGAGACAATTATCTCCAAATAACAAGGAAAAAATATTAGTGGAGGTATGAATCAAGTGGTAGAGCACCAGCCATAAACAGAAAAAAAACTGAGCTCTGAGTTCAAGGTCCTAATATTATATCCCAGCTACTTAGGAATCGGAGACAAAAGAATTGCAAATTTGAGGCCAGAGCAAAGTTAGTGAGACCTTATCTCACAAGAAAAATAAACATGAAAGTTCTTGGTGTGACTTGAGTAGTAGAGTGCTTACCAAAAATCTCTGGCTTCAATTCTCAGAACAACATTAACAACAACAACAAAAATCCTTAGCCTGGTGCTGGTGGCTCACACCTGTAATCCTAGCTACTCAAGAGGCTGAGATCTGAAGACTGAAGTTCAAAGTCAGCCCAAGCATTAAAGACCCTGTGTTGTGAGCATTCAATAGGGTGAAAATATTAGCATGATGGATATAATAAATATGAAAATGGTATATGATAAACATTTTGTGGAATGCTAAATGAATGATATAAAACAGAAACGTAATTAAATGAAATACAGTAATAAATGAAGCTAAGAAATATATTGCCAATAAAAACTTGTACTTAAAAGCTTATAGATATAGGAAATAAAAATGATGTAAGGACACATATAACTGTAACCATAACCATAGGAACCATCAGGAGCATGGCTTACAAGACGTAGTATCATAGGAGCCCAGACACCTGGCAGAATTGAGCAATAGCTAGCGTAAAGCAACCAGCACATCTCTGGGCACCGCCTACCAAGGGCATAACCAATCCAGACCAAGCAAGGACCAAGGCATAACCAATCCAAATCAGGCACGAAGGATTTGGGGCGGGAGAGGAGCAAGCCAAGAACCAATTTAAACAAAGGACCCAGAATGGGGGACAGCACTTCTACTGGCCTTAACTGAGACTGCGGTTCGACGATTCTTTGGCCATGCAGAAGCTGCTCCTTGCTCGAGAAGACCAATGATGACTGAGACTAGACATGAAGCCCGGAGCTCACACCGCAGTAGGACTGGGAGCTGTGTCTAACATCTGACGGGAAGGCCCTGTTGAACTTCGGGACTAAGAGATGTCCAGGAGGTGAGTCCAGCTGATGTGCTGGATAGGCAGATGAGGGTTAGGCAAGTTAGGACTAGAAGATAGGAACTAGAATATAGTGTCAACTCTGCTCGGCTATGTTAAATCAATAAACTATGTTACATCATATTATCTGCCTATTGGTGAATTACTTTGTCTGCTCAGGGACACTTTGAGGCTCTTATCTCTAGTTAACCACTAGAAACTGGAAATGGTGCTGTGACTCAAAGTGGCAGAGACCTGGGCAAAAAAGCTGAAGGCAGGGCCCAGGTCCTTAGTTCATACCCTATGACTGACAAAATAAATCTGACTTAATATAAAAGCCTATTTTTCTATTTTATCATTAGTGCTTGGAGCAAATGTAAAATTTGGAGCAAATTTTTCTTTCTTCTACCTTCTTTCTCCTAAAACATACCTGTCTATTATTTTTATGTAAACATAATCTATAAAACATACATTTTTCTTTCTTTTTGCCTCCATGGAGCCATCTGGACTGATTCCTGGTCTAGAGACTTTTAGCCCAGGGCTACTAATTTTGAGATTAGTTTCTGTTCCATCCTTAATGCCTTCTACCTTCAAGACCAAATTTATTTATGTTTTGCCTTCCAGTCTTTGAAATAAAATCAAGCCAATTGTTTTGCTTACTTTCAATTTTGACCATCTTGTATTATACATAATTGCTATTGAATAGTTCCATGTATACCTAAGTAATGAAGTAAACTGTAGAATCATGGGCTCTATGTGCTAGTCAACTTGATTATTGATGTCATTAAGATTAAGAAGGGACCCAGAAGACCAATATAGCATACCTTTGATTGTGTCTGTGAGTAGGTATGTCTGTGAGTAGACATGTCTGTCGATGAGGGCATTTTCAGAAACCAAGACTTAAGTATCCCATAGATTGGGGGCTAGGATGTAATAAAGGAGAAGGAAAGGGAAAGCCAGCTGGCTCAGGTATTTATTCTCTGTGATATGAGGTACTCTATTTTATTCTACTCTGCCATGCCCTTCCTGCCATAATGAAACGAAATCCTGAAAATGCAATCTTGACTACCTTGTTTTTCTCAGGTATTTGGTACTAGGGACAAGTAGCTGAGCACATCAAGCTATAACAAAGCTTAGAGTGAATATAATCTAGTTGGTTTCATTATACTTAAGTCCTACCCCTCTGAAGTCTGCTTCTACTTCCCAAAAGATCTGCTAAGATTTAAACAACATGCTTAATGAGTATCTAAATCCAAGATGAATGTAAACATAATGACATCCCTTTACAAATAGGCAATAATGAAATGCATCACTTGAGTATATTTAGGCCTCCATGTACTATCTTATTGACTGGGACTGTAGAGAGAACCTAGGATACATACACTTCTTGCTTACATTTCTTCACCAATTTTCCTGAGTTAGTCTTTCCTTTCTTTGCCAATTCATAAGGGGTTTTATGGAACATAAACAGAAAAAATGGAAAAAGCCATTGATATAACATGAAAATCCCTGTATGCCTCTTCACACCAAAGTTATAAAACAGACGGAGGAGAATGCTTGAAATAGCGGTGGTGCTTACAACCCTTTCAACTAAAATTCAAGCACTGTGTTTGCCAGGCTAACAAATAAATAAGCCTAACGCATGATCGTAAGTCAAATTGTTTATTCTTTAAAAATGCTAGTCTATGATATAAGCTACTAAAATCTAAGAGAATTGAAATTACATTTTTAAAAAGTCATCTCTAGGGACATTCATTGGCCCAGCCTGCAACCTGTAAAAATTAAGAGCAAGTCTGCTGATGTGATGGATGGGTTTTGGAAGTGCTTCAGCACTGACACTTTTCATAGAGGAAGAACTGCAGGTGGTTCCATGAGAGACACGTGCAGATACCTGAAATGAGACCCACAACAAGGTCAGCCCAAGCAAAGGACAGCAGTTGTATGCAATCTGCATTGTAGAAAATTCTATGGCAGTCTGAACAGAATGCAAAGAATCTAGCTTCCTGTAAGTACCAAAATGTGGAAAATTATAAAAAGCTATAAATCCAGGACTTTTCAAATTAATTTCAGTGATTTACTTTTACTCTTGTCTCTAGTTAGCCACCTCCAAAGCCAGATAGACAATTTATTTTTTCTGATGCTGATAGTAAAATAATCCCATTGCGTCTTAAAGAACCAAGATAAGAAAACTTACTTTGAAGCTTTATACTTCTCCCTAATTGCTTGCTGAGGCCGATGGGGTATATCAAGACATGCTTTGTGTAGCTCACTCAGGCAAGGCACAATTTCACTTAATGAATAGCCTGTAAATGCAGCAAGGGTTTCTGGCTAATCAAGACAAAAGAAAAAAAAATGCCTCACATAATCTTATATGATATTAGAAATCTGAAACAACCAACTGTGAAGTAAAGTGAATTAATTTCTTATTAAGTATCCATATATAGCTCAGAAGAACTTAAGATATGAAATATTAACATGAATAACCAGTGTTCTAGATTTTTAAGTTTCTCCTATTTCTTACAATGTATATTTGTAATTCTTAAATTGGGACACATCACTTTCCTTGCTGTCTTATCAGAGAGACTTACTGCTTCCTTAAGCATCCAATTTGCATAGAATATAAAAAAGTATTAGTCAAAATACAACATAAAATATAAGTATTTGAGGCTGGGACTGTTGCTGGCCACGGGCCTCGCTGGTTAGCGGTTCACGTGCGTCGTCAAGGTCCTGGCCCTGATGCTGGCGGCGACCCTGGAACCATCCGGCTACCTGCTCCCCGCTCCCTGATGCACTCAACCACCTGAGGACACAAGAGGGTCCCGGGATGGTCCGAGTTCGTCAGTAGATTGGAATCACCCCGAAGATGGAAACTCTCAATTGATTTACATCATATCTGCTCTCTGTGTTTATGCTCGGGAGGCCTGATCTGTCTCTTCTTGATCATTGGCAGACAGCTGAATGTTTTTGTTCCTTGTCTGATGGGACCCAGTCTCCCTCCCCCACACTTTGGAGGGCTTGCCGGAAGGGGTGGAAATTGTACATATGGCTATTTATACCCTATTTTTCTCTCTCCGTCACCCAAAGACATAAAAGGTGTTATTTTGAATTAAAAAAAAATAAGTATTTGACAAGCATTGTTGGCACACACCTGTAATCCTAGCTAGTCACGGGAGGCTAAGATCTAAAGACGCAAGCTTGAAGCCAGCCCAAGTAGGAAAGTTCACGCAATTCTTGTCCCCAATTAAGCACCAAAAAGCCTGAAGTGGACCTGTGGCTCAAGTGGAAGAGCTCTAGCCTTGAATGAAAAAGCTAAGGGATAATACCCAGGCCCTGAGTTCAAATCCAGACACACACACACACACACACACACACACACACACACACACACACACGAAGAATTCTGAAAAATAAAAGTGGAACACTCCACTTCTTTTAGGAGGAAAATGTGAGTTCTGAACAAAATGTCGAGGACCACCTCTGATCTTGTCACCTTCTGTAGCAACTGCCCAGTTCTTTGGGGGATTCAAACCTGTTGGCTCTCCTTAGTGGACTTAGGGTTTTTTATGGTATTGCTGTTATTTTGGGAGAAGAGCAAAGGTCAACAGTCTTTGACTCAGAGTGACAATGGCTGTATCTTGAAGGCCCTTCACACAGGGCAGTGGACATTAAGGTTCCCAGGCCTGCCTTTGTTGTCCCCACACAGTAAAGCCATTGAGTCCAACTTAGGACAGATGATCTGCAGCATTCAGCATCAGCTGTGGAATTCTTCACAAGAAGCAAGACCATTCTAAACCTTGAAAGTTCTTGAATGGATGCAACACTGACCTTGAATTTCACCTAGAAAGAAGAGGAAAGGATCTCACCCAGAAGTGCCTGTTCACAGTGTAGTTTGCCAGACAAAAAGCTGCTGCAGCTATCACTGAAGGAAGATATTTCAAGAAAGGATCAGCTTCAAGTAGGCTCAGTTCTGCTACATACTAAG
Source organism: Megascapheus bottae (assembly GCF_031878675.1). Taxonomy (NCBI): domain Eukaryota; kingdom Metazoa; phylum Chordata; class Mammalia; order Rodentia; family Geomyidae; genus Megascapheus; species Megascapheus bottae. The sequence goes on along the minus strand of NC_143519.1, from coordinate 52,893,113 downwards.
AGAGAAAAACAACAACAAAAAAACGAAGGAATTTGATCAAGATTAGGAAAATCTAAAAATACACTGAGTATCTGGTGATAAACATAGAAATAGTCAAAATAATTCACTAGATTAATAATTGGTATGGCTTTCCTTAACCTAAAAAATTAAATGTCCTCATAGTTGTCCTATCTATTGCACATGAGATATAGCTTATTTTCCTCATTTTATGCTTGCGATGGCTTCTGCTGTTCAGATAAAGTAGTGTAATTCTGGCACCTAGGATAGAATTAGAGCCTTCAGCCATAAAGAAAAAAATCCATACTAAATCTATTCATTCATCAGGCAAATGAATGTGGTTTCCAACTTAGAATAATACCAACAGGAACATATTAGGAGAAACATATGGGTATATAGACAGAAAAAGTATATAGACACCCTAATTATTCTTTGCACATGGATGGATGAACAGATAGAGAGAGATATATAGATAGATAGAGAGATATCAAATATTCTAAACTGTAGTGGTTGGTAAGCAAATTGATCAAACTCATACTTTTATGCCTTAAATCAAACTCCTGTAACTCCATATGATCAAATGATGCTCATTACTTAAAACATCAGAATAAGTTTTAAACTATTAGGAGTGTGATTTGAGTGGTAGCATGCCTGCCTAGCAAGCATGAGACCCTAAGTTAAAAGCCCCCTATCACCCCTGCAAAATAAAATTTAAAAAAGAAAAGGAAAAAACCTTCTACATTCAATTTTTTCCCAATTAAGAATTAATTCTTACATGGGGTCTATATTTATCAAGGAGTTTCCAAGCTTGAATTTTTTTTTTAAATCATAGATGTTTAAACAATTTGGCTGCTGAATTTAACCACAATAGTAATGTTTTATGATCAGATGTTATGTTCTTGAAACTAACTCTACTTTATTACTAAGAAGGTTTCCTGAAGACTAGACTTAAAAAAAAAATTGGAAAAGAAAAGTCAAACTTGGCAACTGAAAGTTCTTGGAAGTCGAGCAGCCTACCTTGGCCAGGTTCTCAGTTCTGATACACACTCCTTGCCGCCGCAAATACTGAAGGAGAAACTGGTTGGTGGTTGGTACTGTCAGATCAAAAGCTAGGACTTTCAGGAGCAGGTGCTCCATTCTTAACAGCTGTCGTTTTGTGTATGTATCATCAGTTATATAGACAAACTCATCCACTTCGGGTGGATATATCTCTTCATATTTCCTGTGAAAGGAAAAATTGGGGGAAGCAAAGTTTGGAACTCATGGCTATACTTCTCTCATCTCTCATCATGGCCTTGATATATCACTATTTCCACTTACATCTCAGAATAGCACAGGAATGTGAAAATGTTAGGAGCTTATTTCTAGGCCAAGAACATGAATGTTACAGAATATGCTATACTTCCTCTTGGGAGTAGCCTCAGAAACCACTTCTAAATGAGAATTGCAGGTATTAGCCTCGGATAGAAGGAAAAATTCTCAATGATGGCATGACATGTGAATTCCTACTAATCTTATAATCTCCAAATCACTTTGTGGAAAAGAATGGGGTTGATGAATTCAATAGCAGGAAAAATTCCATGGGCCTTTGATTATTAAAAAGATAATATTCAACTTCACTGAATTAGCAAATGATGTTAAATAGCCAAGAGGAAGATAAAACAATGATACAATTTCACTGATAGTTCTTCCCTTCTGCTTTGTTTCTGCTTTCTTTTGTGGGAGGGGAGATGGGGAGATATTAGAAAGTTCTTGAATATTAATAACTAGTGTCTTCGAGGCAGAAAGACCAGGAAGGGGTCTGCTATTCAGCAACATGTCACTTAAGAGCAGCTAAGACACTGTCTAATTCTTTTCCAACACAGCTAAGTATTGTTACAAATCTGACAGAAATAGAAACCAGTTAAAATTGTTTACGTACTATAACCAAATAAGCATTATCATTAAGGGCTATTTGCTAGATCATAAAGACAGCTTTTGTGTAATCAAATCTCCTTGAATAAGATTTTTATTTGTATTGGAATGCAGTAAACAGACTACATGGCAAAATAGTTCATTCAGTTAGATTCTGAATTTGAGCTGATGGCTGTTTTAGCAGGATATTGAATTTTTTTCTCTAAATTTTAACTGTCTGAACTGAAGAAAGACTATGTGGGTAAGATTCAGTTCCTTGGTAAATCTACAAAGATAATGATCTTTTCTCAAAGGAAATATGAATAGTTTCAATTGTTATGCATTGAATGTCTTCAATAAATAGAGAATACAAACAAGTGTTTTGACAAGAGCTAGTTTCACATGATCCAAGCTGAAAGAACACTTACGAAGCTAGAAGAATAGCTGCTGTTCCAACAAGCTGCAATTTCCCTCTCAGAACAGACATGCAGGAGAGAAACCTGTCCAGGAAATTGACAGCCAGGTACAGAGTCTCTGCCCGGAGCTTATATTCTTCGCCAACCTCCACCAGCCAATCTACCAGAATGGTACGCATGCCTTCAGTGATGTCGGGCTGTTTCCTCATGTAGTGTGCTTTGGGTCTGTACCTGACCTGTTTGGAAAAAGAGGTTGGATCTTTAAATGGCTGGAAATACAGAAAGATCACTGTCTAGTTTTGTGGCCATTTAAAAAAAATTTCTGCTGGGCACTGGTGGCTCACACCTATAATCCTAGCTATTCAGGAAACTGATTTGAGAATCATGGTTCAAAGCTGGCCCAAGCAGTATAGTTCATGAGACTCACTTCCAATTAAACACCAAAACAGCTAGAAGTGAAGCTGTTGCTCAAGTGGTAGAGCACTAGTCTTGAACAAAAACAATCACGGATAGTGCCCAGGCCCTGAGTTCAGCCTCTGGACTGGCATACAAACATACGAATCTCATAAGCAAAGGTTAAGGGAATACTGATTCACAGCTAAATAAATCATCATAAGGAAGGATAAAATTCTGGTTGTCATATAATGAACTAACGATTTAAGGAAAATATCAATGTGTGTTAATTCTGAGAAGGAAATACTTAATATGTAAACCCTTCAAGTCATACAGAACTCAACCATTTAATTAGTACTCACCATCACAACTACAGGTTGAGTATCTCTTATCCAAAATACATGGGATCAGAAGTAATTTCAGACTTTAGGTTTTTCTTTGATTCAGAGATATTCGCATTATACAGTAAGGAGTTATAAGGGAGATATGACCCAATCTTAAACAAAAAATTATAAAACTTACAGATAGCCTAGAGGTACTTTCATGAAATATTTTAGAATTCTGTGCATAAAAAGTTTTCACTGTGTGGAATTTTCCATATATGGCAACATGTCAGTATTCGTAAGTTTCAGATTTTGGAACAATTCAAAATTGGGATTGTCAGAATAAGGATGCTCATCGTGCAAATATTTTTTCATAGATTTCTTCTGTTTAGAAGGCATAATGATGCCATTCACTGGTGGCTATGGCCAAGAACTTACAACTTAATATGAAGTAGAAGTTGAGAAAACTCACTTCAGCTTCTCTAAGGTACTGATGGATTTCTTCAGCGTATTCAGTCACATTTATGACATCTGAGCCAAAATCTGATGCTTCTTCAGACTGAGAATGGACAGATGGATCTACCAGCATAGGAGAAACTGCAGAGGTTCAACATTGTCAGATAAAGTCATTTAACAACTCGCACAGCTACTCACCCATCACAGGTTATTGAGAACACAGTCATCATTTCCAGTTTTCTCTTGCTGGTTACTTGCCACTGAAACAGTGCAGATGATTATGACTACAGGGCAGCCATACGGGTGTCAGATTACCTGTGTTGAAATCCAAGAGGAAGTGAAGATCTGACTTGAGTGTACTGGTATCTACTTCATACACGTTCTCAAATGCTATGCTCTCTCTCCCTGGGCAGCTGCTACTGTCCCCTTGCTCAGGATCATCCATGTAGATATCAAACCCATGCTTGGCTGGTTCATGGAGCCCACAGTCAGACAGCACACTCTTTCCAGGGGGAGGAAAGACATTTTCTGATCCAGCAAAACACCTAATTGCTGCGACCTCCTTAAAAAAAAAAATACATCTCTTATTAGAGATTATTCCCCTTCCCATCCAAAAGACATGTAGTGAATAACTCCAACCAGAAGCTTAGGAAGACAAGATTGATATGGTTGTGCTATGGCTTAAACTCAGGGCCTAGGTGCTATCCCTAGGCCTATCCCTACTCAATGCTGGAGTTCTGCAAGTTGAGCCATAGCTCCACTTCCAGATTTTTTTGGTGTTTTATTGGAGATAAATCTCATGGACTTTCTTGCCCAGGCTGGCTTTAAACTGCAATCCTCAGATTTTAGCATTCTGAGTAGCTAGGATGACAGATAAGACAAGATTGACCCACAAAGTTCATTTCCAACATTATGTATTATGGCTATTGCTGCTGCATTGGTTCATCCTTTGTAGTTTGTCTCACCATTTTGTGATTCCCCCATCACTTCCCCAAACAAACACACACACACACACACACACACACACACACACACACGCACACGATACAGGGTACCAAAGTAAAAATCAATGACAACCAGAGATAAACCAAGCTGGGGTTGGGGGAGAAAAAATAAGAAATAACTTGTAAGGGAGGGGAGAGGGGAAGAAAGTGGGAGAAAATAACACTGACAAGAAATATACTCATTACCTCACTTATGCAACTGAAACCCCTCTGCACACCACCTTTGTAATAAAATAAAAATAAAAAATAACAGATTGACTTCTAAATAAAAATATCCACTGTCTAATTCTAGAGACTAATGATTCAAAAGTATATTTTTTTCTATATTTTGATATAGGGAAAAAAGTTGTTTTCTTTATATCCGGATCAATAAGAACTCAAAATCATAAGATCGTACAACAAAGAGAAGCTATAGCTCCCTTCCAAAATGAAGTACCACCAATGGGAAGAAAATCACAAGTTGGATTTAGGCTTATAGCTCTGCAAGATTTAACAAGTACTCAGTCTAGATCATGACATACCGTTAATGAATTATTACAGTTCTCCAAAAAAAAATAACTTTTCCTACAGGCACCTACAAGGTTGCATTTTATGTTCTGTTTTTTTAGAAATAGGATGAATTAGTAACTACTCTTACAAGCTAGATTTTTTTTTTGTACAAGACAATGCAATTATTCTTAGGGAAATTTCTCAACTCTTTTTCCTTTATTCTAACTTAAAGCCTGGGCTCAACTGCAGTACCACAATTGATAAGCATTGTGCACCTGGCACTGATACATCCTGTGGAATTGTCCAGAAAATCAGCTGAACCAAGGCTGGTGGGCAAGCTTAGTGCACTGGCCTAATACAAATGCTAGCTTTACTATCTTGCTTATAATTACTTTTTATGCCTTCTATTGAAGGCTAATCCTAAGTATATGATTTTATCATCTTCCTTTCCATTTATAAAGTTTGATATTTGACTTATCTAAATAAGAAAAAACCTTAAAGCAGCACTCATGGCTCATGCCTGTAATCCTAACTACTCCGGAAGCTGAGTTATGAGGATTGTAGTTTGAAACTAGCCTCAGCAAAAAAAAGAAGTCTATGAGATTCATATCTCCAGCTAACCACTAAAAAGCCAGAAATTGAGTGGGTCTATAAAGGCCCATAATCACACATTATTATAACCAGATCGCCACAAATTCAAAGCACTGACAAGCTTAACTTTTGGGAGATAATATATAGAAGTCAAAGTATTCATTAATTAAGCAAATATTCACTGAACATCTAGACACTAAATTTAGAACATCTAGCAATAAATAAAATTTGCAGCCAGAGATAAGAAGGATAAGAAGAAAATATAGATGTAGTTAGAGAACAATGAAAAAGAGCAGGGCAGCAAACTTGCTTTTCAAGAAAAAGAGATCAATTAACAAAGAGCTTATCATAAGCCATTTTAAATATTGGCTTTTACGTAGACAGTAAAGCCTTGAAGAGATTATGGGCAGAGCAGTCAGGAAATCTGATTAGTTCATTTTGTCAGTTGTATGGCTTGAATTCAGGGCCTGGGTGCAGACTCTGAGCCTCTTTGTGCTCAAGACTAGCACTCTACCACTTGAACCACAGCATCACTTTCAGGTTTTGTTTTGAGTGGTTAACTGGAGATAAAGTGTCATGGTGATTTTGCTGCCTGAGCTGACTTCATACCCCGATCCTGAGTAGCTAGGATTAAAGGCATAAGCCACAGATGCCTGACTTCTGATTGGTTTTAAAAGGTTCATCTGGGGTACAGGTATAAAGAAAAAAGATCACAATTAGATGACCAGTCATAAAACTTGGACATTTCAGGCAATCTAACACTAGAGAACAGAGTTTCAATACTATGGCTTTCCTTTTGTCTATACTTGATATATTGGGGAGTTTAAATAGTAAGGTAAAGGGACAAAAGTAAAGACACTAGACATTTTACAAAGTAAAGCCAATAACATTTTCTCAGTAAATTATATGGAAGAAAAGAGGAAAAGAGGGCCGGGAGTTTGGCCTACTGGCAGAGTGCTCGCCTAGCATGCACAAAGACGCAGGTTCAATTCCTCGGTTCCACATACATAGAAAAAAGCTGGAAGTGGTGCTGAGGCTCAAGCCTCTCTCTAGCCTTGAGAAAGTCCAAGGATAGTGCTCAGGCCCTGAGCTCAAAAAGCCCAGGACTGGCAAAAAAAAAAAAGAAAAGAAAAGAAAAGAAAAGTCAAGGGTAACAAAAGGGACTGGGAACAGGAAGGTCATTCTATATTCTATTTACTGCCTGCATGCTGTTAGGATAGACAAACTTTTTTTAGGTCTGAGATGGGACTGAAACGCGGTACCTCACACTTTTGGCTCATTGGCAAGTACCCTATCAACAGTCAGACATCCAACCTGACAAACTCTCAAAAAATATTGCTGTAAATGGCACAGCCCAGCTACTACAAAGAGCTCCATGCTGCAAGATTTTGAAGATTGCTACAAAGAGCTCTGTGTTGCAAGGTTTCCAAGACAGATAAAAATAGCAGTATTTATATGTTTGTGGGTTTGATCCAGTAATGAAAAGAACTATTGGGAAGATATCTCGGGAAAGACACAACCATTTGGGGAAACACCTGGCATAAAAGAGGGTCAGAACAAAATCAGTCACTGAATAGCATGGGTACATAGCACAGGGCTGAAGTGGAGAGGCTCTTCTAGTTGCTTCCACAGTTTTCGGAAAATGGAATGCAAAGTCAATCAGTTAGGAATAAGGAGGAGTTATAACAATGCTGTAACTCATCTGAACAATGAGCTTACACTTCAACAAAACAAATATTAAGAACCTAGAATACCTCTTGGGGGAGGGTCAAGGAGAAGGAGGTCAATCAAAGGAGACAGGAATACAATCATACTATTCAGTGTACATATGTGAAAATGGAACCAGGTAACTTGATGAGATGGGTGGGGCTAGGAGAGATGAGAAGAAAGATTGAAGAGGTAACATTGGCCAAGATGCACTATACTCATAAATTGAAACTCTTCTGTGCAATTATTTAAAGGTAACTTTTTAAGCCAGTCTCCCATGTCTCACACCTGCATATTAGCTACTCAGGAGGCTGAGATATGAGGATCAGAAGTTTAAAGCCAGCCTGGATAGGAAAGTCCATGAAACTAATCTCCAGTTAGCCATCAAAAAGTGAAGCTGTGGTTTTCCAAAATGCCAAGGGACCCAGGCCCTGAGTTCAAGTTCCAGTACCAATAAATAATCATAATAAAGAGATAAAAAGATAAAAAGTAAAGACATTTAGAAGGAGGTATAGATGATTAAAGAGAAAAAGAAAAATGGGAAGTAAGTTTCTAAAAGGTTGCAGAGAAATGAAGCAGACAAATGCAAAGGCAGTAAAAATAGCCAGTAGAATCAGGCAACATCAATGAGTGTGAATTTAAAATGAGATCACTCACACAGGCACAGCTCTCAATCTAAAAGCACCACAACTTAGACTTTCATTTTAAAGTAAATACTACTAAGTTAATTTTTACTAAAACCACTTTCACTTAATTTTCTCCAAAGCTTTGAATAGATCATTTTGAGTATTTTCTAGGTCCATCAAAAGGCAGATGGTTCAAGGAGGCAGTAATCTAGCCTTGGCAGTTACATTTGGGGGGTAGAAGGGAGATTTGTGTTTAAGTCATTCAGAACTTTTTGCCCATAATATGGGAAAGATATTACATGCATCACCACTGATCTCAAATTTGCAAGTCAGGCCAAGACATCATTGAGGACCTGCCAAAAAACAGACTTAAGGACCAACTCTCCACTCAAAAAATCCTTTTTGGCCTAGTGGTGGTGCTCACCTAGCATGCACGAAGGTCCAGGTTGGATTCCTTGGTACCACATACACAGAAATAGCTGGAAGCAGTGCTGTAGCTCAAGTGGTGGAGCTCTAGCCTTGGGAAGGCCCAAGGATAGTGCTCAGGCCCTGAATTCGAGCTCTAGGACTGGCAAAAAAAAAAGCATTCTTACCCAACCAAATCCCTCCTTTGCCTTGACTGTCCTGATTGCTCAGTCTTCAAATGAACGTTCTAGTGATTAATTAAGAGCATACAACTACGCCCCTGAGATCCAATACTAGTTTGCCTAACTGCTCTTAGTCCTGGGGAGCAATCTTTCCAAAGTGACCTACCATACCCCAATCTAATCCTGATTCTCCATGAGCATACCAAAGGCTATCCAGGAATCTTTCAAGCATGGCTTAGATCATCCGGTATACTAGTGTGACCAGAAGGTTTTATTTTGGACAGCCATTTTTGTTGTTGTTCTTTTCACACATATTTAATTCAAACAGTTTCCTAAACCCACTTACTAGACATTGAGAAAAATAGCAAAGAAAAGGAATGGCTATTTCTAGCTGAAAAAAAAAAATAACAAAAGCAACTGATAAAATAATAATAATAATCTAAAGAAACCAACTTCCCTCCCAGCCCTGTAATCTCAGGACTGTAATCCTGTTGCCTGCTGGCTAAAACCATCCAACTATCAAAGCCAGCCCCCGGCGGGGAAAGAGGAGGCGGAAAAGTCTGTGAGAACCGAATCTCCTGATCCATCACCAAAAAGTCAGAAGTGGGGTTATGGCTCAGGTCGGAGGCGGGCGCGCGCCGGTGCGCCAGGCCCCGAGTTCGAGCCGCACCACCGCACCTGCGCGCACACATTTACCTTGGGGTTCTGGGACTGGGATGGTCCGGGGGACGGTAGGGACAACTCCCAGAGACGAGCCCCGCCCTCGGGGAGGGCAGGCGCCCCTCCACCCCACCCCACCCGCACCCCACCCCGCCCCGTGCTTCCAGGCCCTGTTACCTGGCCACAGGTTCTCCGGTACTGGCCATTCTCGGTCAGCACCCCCAGCACCGTCCTCTGGGGGGGCTCCTGCCCGAGCTGGGCTCGGCTGAGCACCTGGCACGCATCCAGACCCCGCGCCGCGGGAGGCAGGACCACTCCGCTCTTGGAGTTGCTGCGCAGCATCGCCTCAGGCTCCGCGCGCTGCGGCCCTCAGGGAGAGACACAGACCAGGCCTCGAGTGAGCCCCGCCCGCCCCACCTGCAGCCCCCCAGGCCGCCGCCACCCCGAGGCCCGGCGGAAAGGCCCGGGACCGAGGCGGGGGGTAAACTGAGGCGCCCGTCCAGCGCGCGGTTCTGAACTTCTCCAGGGCTTTCCACATGAGACCCCGGTGGAGCGCTGCTGGAGAGAAGAGCCACCCGCAAACCCGGGCCACACCTCACGTCTAAGCCCCGGGGAAAGTTCACACTTGGGGTTCCCCCCCACACACACTCCCTTCCCCGCCACACCCCCCTCATCTTTCCCATTGGAAATACACAGATCCCGCCACCTCAGCACCCCCAAGAAAAAGAAGAGGGACTCTCCACCGCGTCTCAGAGTGACAGGTGAGGTGCTGCTGCCCCCACCCCGGGGCCCTTCCTTCCTCCCACCCCAAACCTGCTCCAGGAACCCACGGGGGGGGGGACTCCCGCTCCTCGCGGCGTTACGCTCTCCAGACGTCGGGAACCGGGTCGGGCGCAGAGCGGGAGAGGCGCTGACGGGGTGCCGGCAGGGGGGCGTGGCGCGGCCGTCGGGGTGGGGAGATTGCAGCCCGGGGACACCCGACACCCCCAGCCGCCGCCGCAGGCTCCGCGGCGCACAAGTCCTGGCTACTTTCAACCCGCCCGCGTCTGTTGAACCAGCCAATCAGCGCCGGCGCCGCGTCTCCCGCCAGGGAGGAGGGGAGGGAGCGCTTCCATGCCAACCGCAGCGAGCGTGCGCGCCCCGGGGCCGCATCGCCATGGCGACCCCCTCCCCTCACCTGACCCGCTCCCCCTCCCGGACCACGCCAAGAAGCCCGGGGAGAGTTCAGTCCCCGGCGGGAGGCCGGCCGGGTGGGGGAGGCCAACGGCGAGACCCTCCCCACCCCGCCGCACCCCGCCCGCCCCGCCCCCAGCCCCGCCTGCGCCGCCTCTTGCCCGGGCGCGCCGGCGCTGGCGCTCACCGCGGCACACGCGCCCCTCCGGGCCGGCCGTCCCCAGTCCCCTGCCCCGGGCAGGGAGGACGGCGGGCCACCCCGCGATGGCCGGGCCGGGGAAAAGACTGTTTCCCCCTACTGAAGTCGTTCTGCCAACAGCCGCTAACTCCTCCCGCTAACGTCTTTTGCGCGGCCCGCTCCTGAGAACCTTGGCTCGGGAGAGCGACGCGGGGCGCCCCGCCACGCCGGCCCGAGGGCGCGGCTCGCTCCCTTTCCCCCTGCCCACACACCTAGGCTTCTCCCCGACATCAGCGGGCCGGGGCGCGGCGGCGGAGGCCCCGGGGCCCCGGGTGTGACCCTCCCGGGGCATCCTCGTCCTCGGCGGCGGCGGGGTCTTCCGACATTTGGGGGGAGGGCGGAGAGGGGGGAGGGCTTGGGCACCAGAGGCTGGTACCAGGCTGACCCCGACTCCCCAGCGCCTGGAGCCAGTCCAGGCGGGAGAGGAGATTTAGGGGTCCCCCACCCCGCCCCGCCTCCGACGGGTTTCAGCTGCTAGGTGGTTGTGAGGTCGATCCGGGGGCGCCGAGGCTGTGGTCCAGGAAGAGGAAGGAACGCGGGCTGCAGCGATGGGGCTTGGGACGTTGAGGGGGAGACCGGGGGCCAAAGTTCGGAATTGGGGGCGGTGAGGGGGCCTCGCGAGGAGAAGGGGGCCCTGGGTGGAGCGGAGAGCGCATACGGATAGCGAGGGAGGAGGAAAGAGGACTTGGGTGAATCCATGGAGCCCTCGCCTCTGACCCGGTGCCGCAAGGATCCAAACTTTTTTTTTGAACGGTTGATGTGTGTGTAACACACACACACCGCGCGCGCGCGCACACACACACACACACACACACAGCGCACATAGTCTGCCACTGCATTTGCTAAAATAAAAAATAAATCCCTGGATTCCCAGACCATAGAAATGGTTATCAACCAGCTAGTACCAGTTCCCTTAGCGTGCATTATTAATATTTCCACCAGAAAAAGGGGGTCAGGGGTGGGAATTGTTTTCGTGAGAAAAATGTATGGAAACAAACGTGTGGCTTTTCAGTCATCTATTGAATCTCATTAACAAAACATTGGAAAGCATCTCCAAAAAAATCAGGACTGCGCAGACAAATCACAGAAACGAAATCTTGTGTTCCCACATATACGCTGGGTGAGGGGGCGCTTTCGTGGCACCCCATTCCTGCGCCTTAAAATACCAAGGCAACAGAGACACTGCGGCATTAAAAATGCTCAACAGTACTGAGGCTGCGGATGACCTTCAGGACCTCAGAACCTGAGGTGCTGTTTTACAAGGTGACTGTCAGTGTTGGGGATGGTTCTGTTCTCTTTGCCTCCCACACCACTTTTGGAAGTCTTCCCTGGAGTTGGTCCCCAGCCTGGGAAATCACTTAGAATGTCAAGGGGTGCTGAAAATCTTAGCAGTTAACTCCATTTGAGACTGGCAGCAAAGAAAGGGACACGACTTGGTATGGAATGGAAAGATAGCTTAGTAGTAGCATGCTTACCTAGCACGCATGAAGCCAGAAGTGGCGCTGTGATTCAAGTAGTAGAGTATTGGCCTTGAGCGTAAGAATCTCAGGGATGCCCTGTGTTCAAGCCCCAGGACTGGCAAAATAAAATAATGATGAAAAAGATTTGGTGTATGCTAGAGACCGTGCATCACCACTCCCCGCCCCTCCACCTCCATACTGAAACTTCAAGTCAGTAGTACCCTGAACATATCAGAACCCGGGCACTATCCTTTATTTAGCTCCCCACACCCCACACCAAGGCTGGCACTATATCAATCACTTGAATCACTGGGGTTTGGGGTGGTTAATTGGAGTCACAGACTTTCCTGCATGCACTAGCTTTGAACCTTGATCCTCGCATCTCAGCACCAGGAATAGTAATCCTAGCTACTACAACACCTAGCATGCTCTTTCCCATTTGGTCTCGACATCTTAGCACCCCAGTCTCCAAACAAAAGGGCCATTTGCAGAGTTTGCTTCTGGAGATTGAAGTTTGGACCCTCTTTCCCAATACTGAAGTTTAAGAAGGGAAGAGTGTGGACATAGAAAGGAAACAATCATAAACGACATAATAATTTCCCTTTGCAGAATTTCATAAAGTCTATGGAGAAGGAAGAAAAATTGTATCAATGATTATAATACTGTTTACATATTAAGGCTAGATTAGGCTACAGCTATTCAGATGGGAGGCAGCAGTAGAAAAGACCTATGAAACAATCTAAGAGTTCTGTTTCTTTTAAAGCTTTTTTTTTTCTTGCTAAATACAGCTAAGTAGATATTATAGCCTTAGTATTCCCTCTGAACCTCACTAGATTTGAGTCAGACCATTCAACATCAACAACCTTTCTCTTAAGGAGCCCTGGTCCCTCCCTCTTTGTATGACCTTAAAAGGCCATATTAAATCATGATCTTCCATATTTAAAATTGGAAATTATGCTGAACTGATATCTATATGTATGTGGGTATATAAACTCAAATATTTGCATAACAAGCAATAATTATTACTTTGTTGACCTGGAAAATCTTGACTTAATATTGTGTTTAAACAAGTAATGTTTTCTTATGGCTTAAAAAAACTCTACTGATGAGTAGATGTACAGATTTTATTTTTTAAATAAGTCCATGCTGGGCTTGGTGAATGTTTGTTGTTAGAACTACTTGGGCAGCTGAAGTAGCAGAATCTCTTGAACACAGGAGTTTGAAGAGTCTAGGAAACATAGGCAGGCCTCAGTTTTCAAAATATCTAAAACTTTGACCTTCGAAGTAGCAAAGGGAGCGGAGGGAACAAAGAGTACTTTCTTACAGTTACATTGCTATATGTAATAATTTTGGGCATTCTAAGGATTGAACTCCAGGCTTTGCATGTGTTAGGCAAGTTCACTTGAACCATACCCCCAGCCATTATATTTTTAAATCATCCATGTTCTGTATATAGTGTATAATTACTAATAAATTATAATGTAAACAGACCCAATTATAATAGTTCATACATGAAATCCCACCATATATGAAGCTGGGATTGGCGATACAGAGCAAGTTCAAGCTGGACTATAAAGCAAGACTTGCCTCAAAAGCAACAACAAAAAGTAAACCATGCATTTAGGTAAATACAACTTTCTTTCTGTAATGTAACTTAAATGCTAATCTAATCATCTTCACTGAAAAAAAAACTACTGGCTCAGAACTTTGTTGGGGACCGACTGTGGGGTCAATGACCTTGGACCTGACCTTGGACCTACGCAACTGTATACACAAGGAAGTAACTCTTATCATGATGACTTTAAGCAATGTCAATCAGTTCTTATCATGATGACTTTAAGCAATGTCAATCAGTTCTTATCATGATGACTTTAAGCAATGTTAATCCTTTCTCATTTATCCTATATGTGATTTGTTTACTATTTTGTATGAATGTAGCCTCTGGCAACTCCCTAGTTTTAAGAAGAGTATTTAAGGTCGGAACTTAAAATAAACGGGAGAGTCTCTTAGGCGGCAGTCTGGAGCTCACAGTCTTCTTGGACTGCTGACTTGGGCTGTAGTCCTCCCGAACTCCATCTGTTTGTCTCTCTTCTATTTTTTCCTAGTCCTTGCCCCTATTTCAGGAATCCCAATCCGCGAACCCTGGTTTGCTGCCGGCTGGCCCCGGCAACTGGCGCCCGAACAGGGACCTGAAAATCTGGGACAAGGTGAAGGACCCCCCCTGTGGAAGAAAATGATGCCCGCTGGCTGCCCGAACGCTATGTTCGGATTGTGGAGAGTGACAGTGGTCATCCAAGCAGCGACCCACTGGACCTTCACCCCCAACCCTCCAGTAATGCATCCAGTAATGCGGAAAAGACCTGAATTCATGTTTTTGTGTTAAGTGTAAAAGTCTCTGTTTCTTTGTCTTGTTCATGTTACATATTTTTTCTTGTCCAGTTTTGTCTTTGAAATTGGTACCAGTTTTAAATATGGATCCTTATGTTTTTTCTAAAGTTTTGTTTTGAACCTGGTTCTCATCTGCAAGAGTAAAATTGGCAAAGCTCTCTTGACACAAACTTCCGGAAAATGAATGGCCAATATTAATTTTGTGCACTTTAAAATCTTTGAGTATGAATGTGTGTGAATGAGTGAGTGAACATGTTCAAGGTTTAATCAAGAAAATCATTTAGGTTTGAATTATTGCATTGTTTTAAAGAAGGGGGAGAATGGAACATTAGCAAAAAAAAAATGTACTTGATGATTGTATGACAGCTCTTAAGTCCCATTAAGAAGGTTGAATCAGTAGATTGGAGAGAGAACTCCGAGATCATCAAGGGAGGCACTTGGAGCAGAGAAAAGAGCCTCAAGAACCTACTAGTAAGGTCCCAGAACAGCAGAGACTGATCACGTTGAAAACGACTGCAGCTTCTGAAGAATGAGGAATTGCCAGCACTTTAGATCCACCAACAGCCAATATCAAGCCAACTCCTGTTGTTTCGACTCCAAGTAAAGTGACAACTGAAGCTATGGCTGGGAACAAATCAACACCTGTGGCCAGTACCCGTCCAAAGGTCACATCTGCAACAGTCACCAATCGAACAACTCCGCAGATCTAAGCCCCAGATGGATGAATTCCCCCCCCCCCCCCCCGAGAGGAATCGCAGTCAAGGATGGGATAAGAGGGGACGCTCTCTGACCAACCTAAGACAGGGCCTTCAGCTTGATCTGAAGAAGTTCCCCATGACAGGTAAGGCAGAGTCAGCGATCCACCCAACCTAAGACAAGCAAGTCGCATCTTTTAAAAGAAAGACGGGGGAGATGTTGGGGACCGACTGTGGGGTCAATGACCTTGGACCTGACCTTGGACCTACGCAACTGTATACACAAGGAAGTAACTCTTATCATGATGACTTTAAGCAATGTCAATCAGTTCTTATCATGATGACTTTAAGCAATGTCAATCAGTTCTTATCATGATGACTTTAAGCAATGTTAATCCTTTCTCATTTATCCTATATGTGATTTGTTTACTATTTTGTATGAATGTAGCCTCTGGCAACTCCCTAGTTTTAAGAAGAGTATTTAAGGTCGGAACTTAAAATAAACGGGAGAGTCTCTTAGGCGGCAGTCTGGAGCTCACAGTCTTCTTGGACTGCTGACTTGGGCTGTAGTCCTCCCGAACTCCATCTGTTTGTCTCTCTTCTATTTTTTCCTAGTCCTTGCCCCTATTTCAGGAATCCCAATCCGCGAACCCTGGTTTGCTGCCGGCTGGCCCCGGCAGAACTTCTTTTCCAATATTGATATCCAGTCAGTGCTCAGCTAGCTTTGACTGAATACTAGAAATTTTTAAAACCCAAAAGTCATAGTAAAACTGACTCCATCCCAAGTCCAAATTATAATTCAAACAATCTTTTCTGCTTACTAGGAATTACCTGGCGTTTCAGCAGCAATTATTACTATTATCACATGTACTAGTTGTAGCTAGTAATTAACCTTCTGTTCAAACATTTCGGGTTTCATTAATTTGTATGAAATCAAGTTGACTTTCAGGATAGATCTGAAAGAGAGACAAAGAGTCGGGGAGCTGGTACTCCTGCCTGTCATCCTAGGCTCATGACTACAATCCTAGCTCTCAGGAGGCTGAGGTCTGAGTATCATGGTTCAAAGCCAGCCTGGGCACTAATGACTGAGAGACTTATCTCCAATTAACCATTAGAAATCTGGAAGTGGGGCTGCAGGGATAGCACCCAGGCCCAGGGGTAGGGCAGTAGCCTTGAGCAGAAGAGCTCAGGAACAGCGCCCAGACCCAGAGCCTAAGCACCATAACCAACCAAAAAAAGAAAGAAAAGTCTTTGAGACTTTTATCTCCAATTAACCATCAGAACATCAGAAGTTGAGCTATGGCTCAAGTAGTGGAGAACTAGTTTTAGTGAAAAAGCTAATGGGTAGACAACAGGTCCAGAAAGTGAGCCCCGGTATACACACACACACACACACACACACACACACACACACACACACACACAAAGAATAAAGTCCTTCAAAGAGTCAAAACTTATTTGATGATCGCGTTGATAGGCATCATTGAAATTAGCAATTATTTATTAGTTATGTATTTTTTAAATTTTATTTTGTTGTAAAGATAAGGTACAAAGGGGTTACAGTTACATAAGGTAATGAGTACATTTCTTGTCAACCATTGTTGGTGCCTCCTTTGTTTCCCTCCAACTCCTCCCCCCAAACCCCCCAAGTAGTAAAGTTCATTTCCAACAGAGTGTCTTATGACATTGGTTCACCCTTTGACCTTTGTAGCATCATTTTGTTATTCTTGTTCCCTTCCCCAAATCATATAAATACATATACAAGACACAGGAGAATCAAGAACAGTGATGACAGGAGAAGCCAAAGGGGCATTGGGAACAAAAGAAAAAAGAAACTCCACACAATACATTAAAAACAACAACAAAAACAAAAACCTCTTGTTTCCATATCTTGGAGTTCATTTCAATTTGCATCATTTACCCAGAAAATGGGGGAATAAAAAGCCACACTGAAGCTACCAGCACAATTCTGTTCATTGCAGCATTATTTACCATATGGAACCAGATGCCCCTCAGTAGATAAATGGATCAGGAAAATGTGGTATATGTTCACAATGGGATTGTAGGCTTCCATCAGAAAGAAGTTCATTGCCCCATTCATAAGGAAAAGGAAAGCCCATTTAAGTGAAATAAGCTAGACCCAAAGAAACATAGATTCCATGGTTTCCCTCATTTGTAATAATTAGTATATGTCTAGGATAGTCCTAGCAGAAGATCACAATAGCTCAATAGCTTTGTAAATATGACCAAATAAAATGATGCTAACTGAAATGAACTCCAAATTATATATTTTAAATTAGTACTTCTGTTATATTTTTTCTGCGCATCTCCAGCAATTGCTTTATATCCTGCTAAGTCCATAAACTAAGTAGTATAATGACTTTTTTTTCATCAAGCTCTATTGTCAGTAAATTGCAGCATATTTATACATTTGAATTTCATTGCCTCATTTTGTTTGTCCAGAAATTAAAATCAATGATGGTCACAATAACAAAGTGTTAGCTCCCATTCTAAAAATTTAGATTTTTGTTAGATACAAAGTTTTCATGCAAAACTAACAAAACAGAAACCTAACCTAAGGGTAGGTACAAACTTATTACTTTTTTATTATTATCAGAACTTGAGATTTTAAAGCTCAGACTTGTAAAATTTTTGTTTGGACAAAGGAAATCTTAAACTCATCCATATTCCATATTTTTCCTTCTCTTTCCTTCTTTCTTTGTCTTTCTTCCTCTGCCCCTCCCTCACCTCTTTCCCTCCTCCTAGTCCTCCTTTCTTTCTTCCTTTCTTCCTTCTTTCCCTTCCCTTCCCTTCCTTTTCTTTTCCTTCTCCTTCCTTCCTTCCTTCCTTCCTTCCTTCCTTCCTTCCTTCCTTCCTTCCTTCCTTGCTTCTATTATTTTTATTGTAGAGGTGAAATACAAAGGGCTTACAGTCTCTTGAATCAGGTAATGAGAACAATTATTTTTGAGCCATGTCTCCCTTTCCCTTGCTGTTTCCCAGTTTTTCCCTCCCATCCACACCGACATGATGTAGTTCATTTTCCACATAATGTCTAGGGAATACCACTGTTGTATTCTTCACCCTCAGTTTAATCTGTTCTGTGCCCCCCATCTTACCCTCCCAAATACAAATTAACAGAACAACCAGAAAAGAAAACAAAGATAGCAACAACAGCAATTTAAAAAATCTGATTTTCTTTTCTTGGAGTTCAATTCACAAAATATTGTTTTATATGCTCATCTGCACATAGCTATTGAGCCTTTGTCAACCACTCTAATGCATATCCTTCTTTGGCCTCAGTGTGTGGATGTCTAGAGTCCTATATAATTTATCAGGCCCCAGTGTGTGTGTGTGTGTGTGTGTGTGTGTGTGTGTGTGTGTGTGTGTGTGTGTGTGTTTAAGTCACTCAGTGTTTTTTCTTGTAGATTTATAGGCACATTCTAGTTGCTATGAATGAGGGAGACCATGCAAGCTATGTTTCTTTGGTTCTGGCTTACTTGGCTTAATATAATTTTTTCCAAGTCTTTCCATTTTCTTATTAATGTGGCAATGGCACTCTTTCTGTTGGGAGCATAGAATTCCATTGTGTATATATACATTTTCTTGATCCATTCATACACTGAGGCACATCTGGGTTAATCCTATATCTTGGCTATGGTAACCAATACTACAGTGAACATGGTTGTATTGGTAGCTTAGTGTGGTGCTGTTTGTGTTCTATTGGATAAATGCTGGGCTTCATTTTCTCTAGTGATTTTCCCCCAATATCCCCTACTTCCAAATCTCAGGCTACTCCCAGATTGATCTTCTATTAGTGAAGTTTTAACTTCATCACTCCTCTGTTCAGAAGTGCCAGAATATCTTGCTATTCTGACATCCCGAACCTTATAAGACATTACACAACGTTCCCAATTATTCCAAATACATTAAGTATCTGTGTAACATACCACCAGCATTCTCTTCAACATGTTCTGAACTTTTTGAGTGCTTTTACTTACATAATATTCTATTCTTAAGGTAGGTTCCCCAAACCCTGTGTGTCAAAATCAGATCCCATATTTTTGGTTTGAGGAATATACTTTACATATAGAAAGTAAATTTATATATAGGAATATGCTCTGTATATATGTGTATGTGTGTGTGAATGTGTGCATGCATTCATGTGTGTGCATGCCAACAGGATTAATATACCTATTTTATAAACAGCTTTTCAAATCAATAAAGAGAAAAAGAATATCACATCAAGAATATGAACAAATGATTTGTTCAATCAATTTAAAGTTGCAATCAATTATATTTTAAAAGATGGCAAAGCCTACTTTTGCCAAAGAAATGCAAATTAAAACAACAGCAAATTATCATTCATCAACTATTAAATGAGTCAGGGTTAAATAATTAAAGTTTCTAGCACTGTTTGGACTGTGGGAAAATAAACTTTCTCATATATTATTGATGAAAGCTAATTGGTGAAATCTATTTAGAAGGCAAATTTAACAATATTGATCTAACTTCAAATGAACATAAATGCCCTTTTGCCCAAACAATTCTAATTATACAGACATCCTGGCTCACATACAAAGGAAATATTTTTCCTTAGATTGTGGTTGTCATTTTATTTTATAGAGCTCTTCTGCCATGTTGAAATTTAAACTGTGCAGTCACACGGGCATTACAGTATTTTTGATGAGGGCAAAAAATAGAAACTATCTAACTGAATGCTTATGGTTCACTTATATAATTATAGCTACTTAAAAAGCTGCAATCCAGAGAATCTTAGTTCAAAGCCATCCAGGGCAGGAAAGTCTGTTAAACGCCATCTTCAAAATAACCAACAAGAGACAAGCTGAAGATTCGGCTCAAGGGGTAGGATGCCAGCATCACAAGCAAGCAAGCCTGAGGCTCTGAGTGGACACCCAAAGAGTCCACTCCATGCTACTGCCACCTGTTGGTCACATCTTTCTCCCTCATCAGCTGCTAGGTGACTGAATGCCTGGCAGTATAGTGGCTAAAAGAAAGGAAATGTCATGTGATTAAATTACTCTAGGTGGGATTCTCCCACCCCTATTTTCCTCTTTTTTGTTTGTTTCAGGTGCAGATCTTGACAGCCACTGAAAAATATTGTTGGATCTAGAAAGGTAGGAGGGTACTTGAAGGTAATTGAAGGTCATTTTATTAACTTTTTTCTTATATATGTAAAAAATATTGGGTTCAGTATCCCATCAAATTCTGTGTGTGAGTGTGTGTGTGTGTGTGACTTGAACTCAGAACCTTATGTTCTTGCTTAGCATTTCTGTCTACTACTTGAGCCATATCTCCACATCTGACTTTGATTTGCCTGCTTGGGATGGCTTCAAACCTCAATTCTTATCTCTCAGATTCCTGAGCAGAAGTGAACTAGCCACCAGTGCCAAATTAAAATTCATTTCTTGAAAATAAAGTTTTGAAAGAAAATTAAGACACCAAACTTGTAAATCCAGACTAATAATCACAAGTAATTACAAGCAGCCTCAAAATTTTAACTACAGAAAATTTTTTTGTGTGGGTCATGGTGCTTGAACTCAGCTTGGTGCTGTTCCTGAGCTCTTCAGCTTAAGGCTACCACCCTACCCCTGGGCCTAGGGGTTGTCCCTAAGCTCTTCAGCTCAATGCTATGGCCCTATGCTTGAGCCAAGCCCCACTTCTTATTTTCTAGAGGTTAACTGGATATAAGAGTTTCAGGTCCTTTGGTGCCCTGGCTGGCTTTGAATATTGATCCTCAGATCGCAGCCTTCTAAGTAGCTAGGATTATAGGCCTGAGCCACCACGTCCAGCTCCTACAGAATATTTTTATAAAATTAAAATACTCTAGAAACAATTTTTATTAAATGGAGTATAACACAGTAATTCTCTGTTGATAACCACCTATCACTATGAATATTATGTAGTCATGCAATATAACATATAAAAATTGACATATAGCAACATTCATAGTAGTGTGGTCCCCTAATCACAGGTATACTCTTAAAATGTTGAATTTCTCAGGTAGGAATTTTTTGGGATGAATCTTCATAATTAGTAGACAAGAAATTCATCTAGCAGTATAACTTATTTTGGCTTTCAGGCTCAAGGGAATTCATGTAGAACAAATTAATTTTGTTTTCTAAAGCTAGCAGAACAGTTTCTAAAATAAGAAAAGAAACAGAGCATTTATCACTGAGGCTAGAGGGCAGGAAAACAATCTAGTGAGTTAAAGAGACTTTGATGCTTGCTGTACTTAATCCTTTGGGAAAAATAATCTGAAAATTTATATACCCAGTCAATAAAAAAAAGTTTAAATAAGTAATATGCACTTTAGAAATAGGATGTGAAAATGGGGCAATGCTCTATAAACTATTTGAGATTATTAAAATAACATGTTTATCACTCATGTTTTCTTCCTTTCAACAAAGGAAATACTTTATATCACTGTAAAAATATATTGAAACATGTTTAGGATTCCCTTTGTTTCATAGGAAGCTGGGTTTTAATTCTTTTACTAAGAACAACCACAGAAAAGGCAAAAATTTGCTCTTTTGGTAAAGAAGAAAGGTAGGAAAATAACCAACATAGGAAGTTTTAGAATCCTGATGCAAATTCTTATTGATTTCAAGCAAAGGCCAGCAAAATAGTGAAGCAGAAACATTCTCCTTTCCCCAACCACCCCATGTGTGTGAAAGAACTGGGACTTAGTGAAATAATAGAGAACCATTTCAGGTGGGGATGAATGTGCAGGACTTGACTTCTAAATATGTAATTGAGCAATACTCCATCCCTAAGAGTAAAAAGCAGGAGAATCTCTAATGTTAGTCATCTGCCAATTCAGCTGTAGTAATGGTTCCTTTGTGGTCAGTAAAACACAACTTCTAACTCTTAAGAGCGAAGTAATAATCTTCAGCGCAGGGCAACCAGTGGCTCCCACCTTTAACCCTAGCTACTTAGGAGGCTGCGATCTGAGGATCACAGTTTCAAGCCAAGTCCAGTAGGAAAGCCTATAAGACTCATATGAAAAACCTGGAGGTGGAGCTGTGGCTTACGTGGGAGAGTGATGTCCTTAAGCACAAAAAGCAAGGGACAGTGCCAAGGCCAAATTCAAGCCTCCAGGTCTGGACACACTTATAAAATGATCTGTAGCAATGTTTTCCAAGTGTGTTTCTGGGTATAACTGCTTTAAATTTTCTATTTAAATATTGATTATCAATCAGAAAGGTTTTGTTGTATTGTATTTTCTTTATATTATATATCACCCCTCTTTTCAATTTCCATTTTAAAACTCTGCATTTGGGGGAAGATCCCTATCTTTCTGAATAATTTAATACAATATTGTACATCAGTTCTTTTCTGAACATAGTTCTTTAGGGAAAATTGTATATTGTATGTTATCTTTGGAAAATTATTATAATTTAAGAAGTGAAACTCATACATAAAATAAATAGGACTGTGATTAAACAATAACACTTTAGGAACAGAAATAAAAAATAACCTTACATATTTGAATTTGTACTGGTTTTCTAGATATACTTCTAAAATACTACCAAGTTGACTGCTAATACTATATCAGCTTTGTTTAACTTAATTGATAAACTTAATTAATAGCTTGAGCTCATGGATCTGGCTAAATAGCAACTATTTAGTGGAGAGCCAGACAGACAGAGAGGGAGGGAGGGAAAGAGGGAGAATGAGCAAGGAGGAGAATGGGAGGGAAAGAGAAAAAGAGAAAGAGACAGCACAAGAGAGAACACACGTAAAGATAGAGAACAGAGAAATAGAAAAAAACAGACCAAAGGAGAACAGAAACACAGGAAAAGACAAAATCAAATAGAGACAAAAAAAATTGAAAGAGAAAGGAAATTATCAGCAGATCTTTCACCATCTTTTCAAACTTTGTCTCCAAAGTCATACAGAATAACTCTCAAAGCATTTTATTTGTTAAAACTGTGGGATTTAATTTCTTTCATTAGGCTTTTATAGTTTTCATTGAATAATTCCTTTACATCTTTGGTTAAATATATTCCTAAGTATTTTATTCTTTTCGGGGCTATTGCGAATGGGATCATTTTCTTGATTTGGCCTTCTGTTTGTGTATTATTAGTGTACAAGAGGGCTACTGACTTCTGGAGGTTAATTTTGTATCCTGCCACTTTGCTAAAGTAGTTTATTAATTCTAGAAGTTTGGGAGTGGAGTTTGTTAGGTCACTCAAGTAGAGGATCATGTCATCTGCGAATAGCGATAGTTTAATTTCTTCTTTCCCTATGTGGATCCCTTTGATGTCCTTTTCTTGCCTTATTGCTCTGGCTAAGGGTTCCAGCCCTATATTGAAGATAAGTGGAGAGAGTGGGCATCCCTGTCTAGTTCCTGATTTTAAGGTGAATGGTTCCAGTCTTTCACCATTTAGTATAATACTGGCTGCAGGTTTTTCATATATGGCTTTCACAATTTTGAGGAATATACCTCTTATTCTTATTTTTTCTAGTGTTTTCAACATGAATGGATGTTGTATTTTGTCAAATGCCTTCTCCGCGTCCAGAGAAATTATCATATGATTCTTATCCTTAGCTCTATTGATGTGATGTATTACATTGATTGATTTGCGAATGTTAAACCAGCCTTGCATCTGTGGGATGAAGCCTACTTGATCATAGTGTATGATTTTTTAAATTTGTTTCTGGATTCTGTTGGCTAATATTTTATTGAGGAGTTTTGTGTCTGTGTTCATTAGAGAGATAGGTCTGTAGTTTTCTTTTTTTGGGGGGGGGTCTTTCCCTGGTTTGGGGATGAGAGTAATATTAGCTTCATAAAATGAGTTTGGTATTGCTCCTTCTGTTTCTATTTCTCGGAAGAGTTTCAAGAGTATAAGTGTTATTTCATCTTTAAACATCTTGTAGAATTCCGCAGTGAATCCATCTGGACCTGGGCTCTTTTTGGTTGACATTTCCCTGATTGCTTCCACAATTTCGTTGTAAGAGATTAGTTTGTTCAATTTGTTTACCTCATTGTTATTCAGTATGGGTAGCCTATATTTGTTTAAGAAATCATCCATTTCTACTAGATTTTCTTGTTTCTTTGAATATAGGCCCTGGTAGTATCTATTCATTATGGACTGAATTTCTTGGGAATCAGTTGTGATTGTTCCCATGGGGCCTCTAATCTTGTTTATTTGAGTCTCCCCTTTCCTCTTTTTGATTAATCTTGCCAGGGGTCTGTCTATTTTGTTGACTCTTTCAAAGAACCAACTTTTTGATTTATCAATTTTGTGTATAGTAGATCTTATTTCAATCTCTGATATTTCTGATTTTATTTTTGTTATTTCTGTCCTTCTAGTTGTTTTAGAATTAACTTTTTCTTGCTCCTCTAGGTGTTTCAGTTTTTTTAAGGTTATTTAAATGCTCTTCTTCTGTCTTTTTAATATGGGCTCCTAGTACGATAAATTTGCCTCTTAGAACTGCCTTTGCTGTGTCCCATAAGTTCCTTTGTGATGTTTCTTGATTGTTATTACATTCAAGGAAGTTTTTAATTTCATTTCTGATCTGATCTGTTACCCAGGAGTTATTCAGAAGTGTGTTGTTCAGTTTCCAAGTGATTGAATGTTTTTTGACTTTGACTGCATTGTTCAGAATTAGTCTGACTCCACTGTGGTCTGATAGAATGCATGGGATTATATCAGTCCTCCTGTATCTGCTTAAGTTTTCTGTATGAACTATTATATGATCTATTTTGGAGTGTGTTCCACGTGCTGCTGAGAAAAATGTGAAAAGTTTCGCCATTGGGTGGAAGACTCTGTGTATATCTGTTAAGCCCAGCTGGGCTATGGTGTCGTTTAAGTCGATGGTGTCTTTGCTTAACTTTTGTTGAGTTGACCTGTCATTTGTTGAGAGTGGTGTATTGAGGTCTCCCACTATGATTGTGTTTGAGTCTATCTTGTTCTGTAATTCTAAAAGAGTTTGTTTGACAAATTTGGGTGCTCCCATGTTGGAGGAGTAAATGTAATATTATGGGCATGGATTGTACTCTTTACTAATACATAATGGCCATCTCTATCCTTATGTACTGATTTTACTGAGAAGTTAATTTTGTCGGAGATTAAGATTGCTACTCCTGATTTTTTGCATGGTGCATTGGAGTGGAAAATTCGTTTTCATGCTTTCACTTGGGATTTGTTTCTGTCTTTGGCAGTGAGTTGGGTCTCTTGGAGGCAACATATGGATGGGTGGTGTTTCTTAATCCAGTCTGCTGCTCTGTGTCTTTTGATTGGATTGTTCAGCCCGTTCACATTTAGGGAAATTATGGAGAAGTGGTCAGTGTCCATTGTCGTTATTTATTTTTACTTCTAAGTTTATTTCTCTCTTTTTTCCCCCTTTTGTATTTAGTGAATTATAGATATTTGCTTTTTGATGGGGGTTCTTGATGTTCTACAATTTGTTCTCGATTAATTAGTATTTTTTGTAACGCTGGTTTAGTGTGCATGTATTCATAAAGCTTCTCTTTGGAGTGAAATATTCTTGTTTCTCCCTCAAATGTAAATGCTAATTTTGCTGGATATATCAGTCTTGATTGGCAGTTGTTGGTCTTCAGGACATCAATGATGTTTTTCCAAGCTTTTCTTGCATTTAGAGTTTAGAAAAATATGCTGTAAATCGAATTCCTGAACAGAATCCCAGGGTCACAACAGATTGGAGAGAGACTTGATGAATGGGACTACCTAAAAATAAAAAGTTTCTGTACAGATAAAAACATAGTCGCAAAAGTAGAGAGACAGCCAACCAACGAGGAGAAGATATTCACTAACAATACATCTGACAAATGCTTAATATCCAGTATCTACATGGAACTCAAGAAACTAATCCCCCCAAAACCCAATAAACCATTCACTAAATGGGCAAGGGAACTAAAAAGAGAGTTATCAGAAGAAGAGATTAAAATGGCAGAAAAGCATATCAGAAAATGTTCATCATCTATGGTCATAAAGGAAATGCAAATAAAAACAACCCTAAGTTACCACCTTACCCCAACAAGAATGGCCAAGATTTTGAACTCAGATAATGACAGTTGCTGGCAGGGTTGTGGAGAAAAAGGAACCCTACTACACTGCTGGTGGGAATGCAGAGTAGTTCAGCCACTCTGGAAAGCAGTGTGGAGGTTTCTTAAAGAACTGAAAATAGACCTTCCCTACAATCCCATCATACCACTTCTGAGCATCTATCCTGAACATTATGACCTAAGATATTATAAGGACACCTGCTCAGCTATGTTCATCTCTGCACTATTCACAATAGCCAGGCAATAGAAACAATCCAGATGCTCTACTGCAGATGAATGGATACAGAAAATGTGGTATATATACACAATGGAATTCTACATAGCCAACAGACAAGATAAAATAATGGCATTCGCAGGGAAGCGGATAAATCTAGAGCTAATCATGTTGAGTGAGACAAGTCAAGACCTAAGGAACAAAAGGCCCATGGTATCCTTAATATGTGGCTATTAAATCCAAAGAGTACAAGAGCGAGGACTCAATAACTGCATACCCAAAGCTATGATCATGGTAATGGAAATATAAACATAACTATATAGACATATAAACCTATGACTCTATAGACATAATGTTTTATTTCATAAATTAATATGTTTCTATGACATACAAACCCTTAGCCTAATTTTGATTAAGTTCTAAATACTAAGTCCCAGTGATTGTAAATAGAGATTCCCTCCTTGAACACTTGTACATTAAACTTGTCATTTAAAATATGATGTAAAATCAACGTTAATAAATTCTTTAAAAAAATTCCACAACAGAAAAAAAAGAATGTAGTGATATTTAGGAAAGAAATGTTAAGGACCAGGCATGGTGTCACAGGTCTGTAATCGAGACAACAAGGAGGCAGAAGAGAGGTAGGAGGACTGGGATTTGAATCTGGCTATGGCAAAATTAGGAGATTCTATCTAAAAAATAAACAAGCTTGAAAAGCTGGGGGTATGGTTCAAGTGATAGTGCACTGAACCAGCAAGCATAAGCCCCATCAAACAACAAAGAAATAGTTAAATGAACCCACTAATCTCCAATGCTTAATAAAATTCTAGACTTGGTAGCTAGAGATGATGATGATGATGATGGTGATGATGATGATGATGATGATGATGATGATGATGTTAATGGTCCTGATTTGATGATTTGATGGTGCTGCGTGTCAAGCCAGGGTCTTCTGCATTTACTCTATCACTACCTTTATTTCCAGCCACCTTTTATTTTTTTGCCAGTTCTGGGCTTAAGCTCAGGGCCTGAGCACTGTTCTTGGGTTTTTCTCAAGGCTAGAGCTCTACCACTTGAGCCATTGCACCACTTCTAGCTTTTTTCTATATATGTGGCACCAAGGAATTGAACCCAGGTCTTCCTGCATGCTAGGCAAGCACTCTACCACTAGGCCAAACTCCTGGCCCCTCCAGCCACCTTTTATGTTTGTATGTTGTTAAGATAGGATCTTGCTCTGTAAACCAGGCTGACCTTGAACTCACAATCCTCCTACCTCGATCTCCTGAGTGTGGGGTAACAGGAAGGCGCCCTCACCTCTGGCACCTGGTAAATTTCTTTTCTCAATGAACTTGATTCTACAGCCTAACACACAAGGGGAGCAAAACATTCACAGTTAAACCACTCACTGGTCCCTGGGTTGAAAGACTTGAACCAAGTCTGTGCAAAGACCCCTCGAGGCTGTGATGTCTACGTGAGCACACTCATCTCCAATGTGCGGCACACCTGGCTCCCAGCCCACTTGCACCTGACCTTTCTCATTGCACACCTGGCCTGGGAGCACTTCTAGGTGCACAAGGTTGGTGACCACAGCACTGCCTCTTGTTCTGCTGTTGCTCTGTGAATAACTCTTCCTTGATCGATTTCCAACATTAAATGATATTGGAATACTGAAAAAAAAAAAACTGTGGGATTTAATTGATCCAGATACACTATGAACATGTGTGGAAAGAGAACAATGAATTCCCCATTCCATGGAACTAATGTATATAAGTTATTAGAATTGAGGGAAAAAATAAATGATACCAACTATAGACTGGTTACCACTCAAAAAAAAAAAGGAGACATTCAGTTTTATCTCTGTATGGAGTAGTATCAAAGAATTTGTGAACATGTTTTAAGATACCACCCTCTCTACCAAACTCATTCTATGAAGCCAGAATAATACTGGTCCCCAAAACAGACATGAACTCATCAAAGAAAGAGAACTATAGATCCATTTCTATGATGGACATTGTTGTGAAACTTCCCAACAAACTGGCCAATCAACTTCAACAACTCATCAAAAAAGTTATGTATTACGATCAAACAGGATTCATCACAGGATGTAAAGCTGGTTCAATATACACCAGTCAACAATAAAAAAATACCAATATATATATATATATATATATATATACCAGTCAATATAATTCATCACATCAACAGGAGCAAGGACAAGAACCACATGATCATCTCAATAGATGCAGAAAAAAATTGACAAGATCCAACACCCCCCCTTTTTTGTTTAGTTTTGTTTTTTTGTTTTTGTTTTTTGTTTGTTTTTTTGTTTGTTTGTTTTTGCCAGTCCTGAGCTTGAGCTCAGGGCCTGAGCACTGTCCTTGATGAGTCTCAGCACCATTTCTGGCTTTTTTTTCTATGTATGTGGTACCGAGGAATCGAACCTGGGTCTTCATGCATGCTAGGCAAGCACTCTATCACTAGGCCAAACTCCCGGCCCCCCAACACCCCTTTATGTTAAAAACCCTGGAGAAACTAGGAATCCATGGAACATTCCTTAGCATAATAAAGGCTGTGTATGATAAACCAACAGCTACTTAATGGTCAAAAACTAAAGCCATTTCCTC
Source organism: Megascapheus bottae (assembly GCF_031878675.1). Taxonomy (NCBI): domain Eukaryota; kingdom Metazoa; phylum Chordata; class Mammalia; order Rodentia; family Geomyidae; genus Megascapheus; species Megascapheus bottae. The sequence continues at coordinate 52,864,126 of NC_143519.1, read as the reverse complement.
TAAAATCTGGAACGAGACAAAGATGTCCACTCTCCCCACTCCTCTTTAGAATTCCTAGCCAGAGTAATAAGGCAAGAAGCAAACAAAGGGGACCCAAATAGGGAAAGAGAAAGTGAAACTTTGCCTCTTTGCAGATGGCATGATTTTGTATTCAAAGAACCCTGTAGACTCCACTCCCAAATTACTCGAGCTGTTTCAAAGCTTTGGCAAAGCAGCAGGATATAAAATTAATCCTCAAAAATCAGCTGCTTTCCTGTAAGTCAACAATAAGAAGTGCAAGGCAGAACTCAGGAAAGCAACTCCTTTTGCAATAGCCTCAAAGAAATAAAATACTTAGGAATAAACTAAACTAAGAATGTACAGGATCTTTATGATGAAAACTTTAAAACGTGAAAAAGGAAATTAAAGCCAAACTGAAGAAGTGTAACAGCCTCCCATGTTCCTGGATTGGAAGAATTAACATCGTGAAAATGGGAATCCTGCCAAGGGCTAACTACAAATTCAATACAATATTCATCAATATCCCAATGTCATTCATTAATGAAATAGAGGAAGCAATCCAAAAATGCATGTGGAATAATAAAAGACCCAGAATGGCCAAAACAATGCTTAACAGAAATGCTGGAGGACTATCAATACCAAACTTCAGAGTCTATTACAGTGCTATATAGTAATCAAAACAGCTTGGTAATGGTGCTGAAATAGGCTTGAGGACCAATGCAATAGAACTGAAGATCCAGAAATCAACCCACAGACCTATGGCCACCTAATCTTTGATAAGAAAGCCAAAAAAATAGAATGGAAGAAAGATGGCCTCTTCAACAAATGGTACTGGCAGAAATGGTTAAGCACCTGCAGAAAACTTAAGTTGGACCCTTCTATGTCACCCTGCACCAGGATTAATTCCAAGTGCATCAAAGACCTCAATGTAAAAGCAGATACACTGAAAACTTTACAAGAAGGAATAGGAGATACACTAGAACTCTTTGGCATAGGTCAAAACTTTCTTAGTAAAGACCCAGAAACACCACTAATTAAACAAAGTTTGGACAAATGGTACTGCATAAAGCTTCAATGCTTCTGTATGGCAAAGGACATAGCTAGCAAGTTAAATAGAAAGCCCACAGAGTGCTAGAAGATCTTCACTAACCATACTACAGAAAAGGCTTTTATACCTAAAATATATCAACAGCTTAAAAAAATTCTCCCTCAAAAACAAATCCTCAATGAAACAACCATCCCATTAAATGGTGGGCTAAAGACTTAGAGAGAGTCTTCTCTGAAAAAGAAATAAGAATGGCCTGCAGACACATGAAGAAATAATACATCTGTGGCCATAAAAGAAATGCAAATCAAAACAACTTCGAGATTCCACCTCACTCAGAATAGCCATGATCAAGAACTCTAATAACAACAGATGCTGGCCGGGATGTGGCCAGAAGGGATCACTACTACACTGTTGATAGGTTTGTAAACTGTAAAGTAGTATAGCAATCCTTCTCCTTGGCATTTTACCCAAATGTCTAGAAACAAGGGATACTAAAGCTACTAGCACAACCATGTTTTTTGCAGCATTATTTACCATAGCTAAGATATGGAACCAATTCAGATGACCCTCAGTAGATGAGTGGATCAAGAAGATGTAGTACTTATACACAGTGGAATTCTATGCTGCCATCAGAAAGAGTGACATCGCCCCATTTGTAAGGAAGTGGAAAAACTTGGAAAAAAATCATATTAAGTGAAGTAAGCCAGAACCAAAGGAACATAGGCTCAATGATTTCCCTCATTTGTAATAATTAGTACACATCTAGGATTGTCCTAGCAGAAGATTACAATACCTCACTAGCTATGTACATATGGTCATATAGGATGAGATCAAATGAAAGGAACTCTAGGGTATGGAAACAAGAGCTTAATCTTGTGTGATTGTTGTTCTTAATGTATTAATGTTGTTCTTAATCTTATTTCTCTTCTCTTTTTTTGCCCTTTGGTTAATCTCATGTTGTTACAGTATCTGAGTTTGTTACCTGGTATATTGTATATGTACTTATTTTGTTTATTTGAAATAGGGAAGGGAAGGGGGAAAGCTAGATGATTGAGAGGGGATGGGGGAGAGAAAGGGGGAAAAAACATGAGAAGGAGTTTCAATGTTCAAGGAGTGGAGGGGTGGAGGTGGGGGGAGGGAAATGGGGACCAAGACATGTGAAAGGGTATCAATGTATGTGAATTAATGCACCTTCTATCTGGCAAATATCATGTAACCCTTCTATTAATTACATAAAAATATATGAAAAAAAGAAGTAATGCACCTACTACCTGGAAGATTTAACTGTAACCCCTCTACACATTACTCCAACAATAAAATACAATTGAAAAAACCACCACCATGTGTATGTTAAGCACAGAATATATGTATAGCTTTGATCATTTAACAGTTGTAAAGAGTAAATAATAACAAATGAAAATTATCCAAAACAAGGACAGGTTTAGTTTTGTGTTTTACCAAATTAGCCCTCAGTGACAGTGGGTATTTAGCAAACTGAATGTCTCTCCATAAGTATTTATTGAAGCCCTAACCCCTAATAAGCTGATGGTGCTAGGAGGTGAGACCTGTGAAAGAGATTAGGTAGAGAGGAAAGAACTTTTGATGATAATGCTAGTATCAAGAGAACCTAGAGACCTACCTACCATCTGCCTCCTGTGAATAATGTGAATTGTTACAGAGTGAATGCATTGTCCATATGACTCATCTTTGAGTACAGGAAAATACAGTGCCATGCACACCAGGGGCCCTTTCAACAGAGACCACTGAAGTAGCTCAGTAGGACTAATTTATATGGCTCCAACATGTATCCCCCGAAACGATGGACCATGGGCAGAGGACTCATAAAGCTGTTTAACTTACTTGTCAACCTGTGAATTGACTAGAGCCCTGGGAGCAAACTGAGGTAAGAGCTTGCATTTGAGAAAGGCCCAGATCAAACATATGGTTATGTTGAAAAAGAACACAGCTCAGACACCTGTGTAAACTCAGGTACTACCATTAGTTCCCTGTTAGACTTTTGAAGCTCAGTTAAATAGATTGTCAGCCTTTATGCATTTTTATACCTTTAGTGTCAGATGCTTAGTGAAATGAAATACAGTTTCTTTTCTTTTTACATGTAATATGAAATTTTAAAGGAAAATCTATCTTTTGGCTCCCAGGTAGCTATTATGCCTAAGGTTTCATTTGTTTAGTACTTTATTTCTTGGGCCCTACACTCCTACTAGGTCATTTTCCACGGTAACCAGAGTATAAGGATGGACGGATGATTAACCTCTTTCTGTGGACTGACAAAAGCAATCATTTATTTCTCAAAATAAATAAACCAAGAGGTGAGTGTTGGTTAATGTGTCTCTCTAATAGCTTTTAACTTAGAAAATTGTATACAATACTTTATCATTGACGTATTTAAAATAAGTGGATGACATAATTTTTCCAGGAAATGAAGAGGTTGAATACCTGTCCTGAATAAGGATGAGGTGTGTACGTTTTAAGATTAGATCATGATCTCTTCCAAATTAGTCTCCTTTCCTTATGATATAAGGACTATTAATTAGTATGATGCTTGTTATGATAATGAAATATTTCAGGATTAATTAGATTTAAACCGGTCTTCTCAACCCTTCTAAGTCTGATGGTGTTCACCCAGCACTGCCACCTGCTCTAACTCATTAGTATCACTGATAAATTCAGTGGTGACAGAGCTGTTTAATTCTCTGTTATTACTCAGCCGGTGTCTAAGGATTACAAGACCTTTGTAGAAAATTATATATATTTATCCTTCAAGCTCTGGATGGCTGAATTTATATCTTATGAGAACATGAAATTTTCAACAATGAAAGTATGGAAAATCTGATTAAAATTTTATAAGACTGCCAAATCAATAAGATTGATCCTTTTGAAGATAATTTCCCTTGCCAGAATTTAGGAGTGACATAAAACTCATTTTCAGACATTTATCTGCAAAAGCTTTCAGATCTACGCACAATAAGAAACTCTAGGACAAAGAATAACTCAGTAAATTCAGAGAGTTCAGAGATTTTTGTTGTTTCTGGTGTTATTTATTACTAAGAAATTCTAGAAAAGACAAAAGGTTTCAAATAGTAATGTATTATCTAAATTTGCTTTAGAAATAAAAATTAAGCTGGGTGCCAGTGGTTCATAACTATAATCCTCAGGGGGCTGAGATCTGAGGATGATAATTTAAAGTCAACCCAGGCCGGAAAGTCAGTGAGACTCTTAAGTCCAATTAACTACCAAAAGAAAAATAAATGGAAATAGAGCTGTGACTCAAGTGGGAGAACTAGCTTAGAACAAAACAGTTCCAGGATATTGCCCAGGCCCTGAGTTCAAGCCCTAGAAGCAGGAGAGGGGGTGTAGAGAGAGAGAGAGACAGAGACAGAGACAGAGAGAGACACAGAGAGACACAGAGAGAGACTCAGAGAGATAGAGAAAGACAGAGATAACAAAGGAGAGAGAGAGACAGAGAGGAGAGACAGAGAAAAAGACAGGAAGGATAGAAAAGAAAAGGAAGAAATTAAGGCCAGGTACCATTCATTTTAAACCCTTAAAATAAGAGTCAGGGGATTGTATGCCTTGGATAAGGCAGACTCGATGTACAACAATAGCATTGTAGTTGTCTTTGTGAAGTCTACTATTGGACTCTCCATTCTGGAAATTGATGAACTCATAGAAAGATCTGTAATTTCTTTTTCTTGATCCAAGAACTTGAACTCCAATTCCTGATGTTCTGGCTCATTGGCTGGTGCTCTGCCAACTGAGCCACACCTTCAACCTCAACATCTATAATTTCTAAACAAAGTACATGAAAAGTGGTCCATTTCTCTCAGTGAGCAGTGATTTTCAAAACTAAATGTTATCATCTGAAAAGTAACAATTCTTTTCACTCTACTGGCAAGAAATAAATTCATATCAAGCATCACAAGTGAGACATTAGATGAGATGATACCAAGTGGACCTGGAAGAAACAATCAACTCATTTTTTACCCTAGTTTTTTTTCAAGGAAGATACATATTGGCCAAACATAGTTTAACAGTTCCATCACAGACTACCCTCAGTGTATGGGTTATTAGAGCCAGTTCCCTTGAGCAATATATTAAAAGCTAAAGTTTTTAGTATGCTTCAACAAAATTTACTAGCAAGGATAAAATTTTACACTTTAGTTTTTTTTTTTGCCAGTCCTGGGCTTGAGCTCAGGGCCTGAGTGCTGTTCTTGGACTTTCTCAAGGCTAGAGCTCTACCACTTGAGCCTCAGCACCACTTCCGGCTTTTTTGTATATATGTGGTACCAAGGAATCGAACCCGGGTCTTTGTGCATGCTAGGCAAGCACTTTAACCACTAGGCCAAACTCCCGGCCCTACACTTTAGTTTTAAGACTACTATATTTGTTACTCCTAAAATAAATTTAAATTTCATTACTTTTATCATGTATGAAATAAATTTTCATTTCTTGGCCAAAATTGCTAAGAAAATTATAATCATCCTTTATGTGGTTTTAAAATTATAACTCCTGAACATGTTATATATTTAATATGAAATATTCCAGGAGGTATATCTACTGTTACTACTTTTTTTTACCAGTGATACAGAACTTGTGGAATGATTAACTTCACACACACATACAGATACACACATACACACACACACATCCATTATGGTAAAAGAGGCCTTTTATTGAATGGCTGACTAGTCTGTAGTAAAGATAATAAAAATTAAGTTATTAAGCACACATTACTACATTAGAAAAGAGCATATTCTCATTAATATGGTAATCTACAAGTAAAAAATAATATGCTCATAAGCATGAAGAGTCAATTTTTGAGTCTTGTTCTATGGAGGAAAACAAAATAGACAGGAACTCACTGGAAGATCTTAATCATAAGACCTCCCTTCAGACACTAGCATAACAATATTAATTGCAGCACTATTTACCATAGCAAAGATATGGAACCAACTCAGATGCCCCTCAGTTGATGAGTGGATCAACAAGATGTGGTATTTATACACAATGGAATTCTATGCTGCTGTCCAAAAGAATGACATCGCCCCATTTGTTAGGAAATGGAAAGACTTAGAAAAAATCATACTAAGTGAAGTAAGCCAGACTCAAAGGAACTTAGGCTCAATGGTTTCCCTCATTTATCATAATCATTAGAAACCTTGGTCTCTCCTAGCAGAGATTTACAATAGAACAAAACCTAGATGCATAAGGCCATATAGTATGACACTAAATGAAAGGACCTCCAGGATATAGAAACAAAAGCCATATAATGAGTGATGGCCTTAATGTACTATGTTATCTCTCATCTCTTTTGCTGTCCCTTGGTTATCTCATATTGTTACAGTAGTTCACCTTGTTATCTGATATATTGGATATATGTGTATTTGGTTATTTGAAATCGAATAGGGAAGTAGGGAAAACAAATTGAGGGGCGGGTTGGGGGAGGGAAATGGGGACCAAGACATGAGAAAGGGTATCAATATATGTGAAGTAATGTACCCTCTATCTGGTGAATATAATGTAACCCTTCTATTAATTACAATAAAAATATATGGAAAAATGACCCTCTTCACACTTGGATTTTGGTTTGTTGTGCCCTGAGGAGGGGTCCCCAAAGAAGACCACCGAGATTGAGGCATCCAAAATGCAAAAGCAAGGTTTAATTGCAAGATACAAGCCAGGCAGGGAACTTGTCCACATGCACTGGCAGCAAGGCTGGGAGGAGTTGTTGATCAGGGTTTACACAGTCTTTTTAAAGGCAAAAACCACAGATTTACAGCCTTCAGGTGGTAAGGTGGGGATTAGGGAGCTTCCCAGGCTGATGGAAACTGACGGGGAGTTCTCACGCCGGTTGGGTCCCATTCAACTGTCAGAGAGCAGTTTTATGGCTTGGGAAATAAATGTTATACGTGCAATCTAATTTTGACATAAAATAGGCTAGTTGTTGGAGCTTATGGATACCTGTAGGAACAATGGATGAACTAGGGTTCAGAAGTTCCTTTCAGATAAGATGGCTTATTAATTGTTCTTTCCTGTTTGTGTAGCCTCTGGGTCTTTGGAGACTTTTTCAAATCAGAGTTTTTATTCTGCTTACTGAAGGGGAATAATGAAAAGGGTGACGTTGATCAAGGTACATTGTACCAGAAATGAGGGAAACCATGCAACCTATATTTCTTTATATAACTTTTCCCAAGCCTTTCCATTTTCTTACTAGTAGGGCAATATTATTCTTCCTGATGGAGATATATTGGAGGTGTATCAGTTTCTTGATCCATCCATTCATCCACTGAGGGGCATCTGTGTAGATTCCATATCTTACTATGGTAAAAAAAAAATACTGCAATGAACATGGTGGTGCTGGTAGTTTAGTATGGCCTTGTTAGTTGTCTGTTAAATAAATGCCCGAGAGTAGATTGCAGGGTCATAGGGAAGCTTTTTGTTCAGTCTTTTGAGGAATGCTCATACTGGTTTCCAGAGTGGTTAAACATTCCCATTAACAGTTCCCTTTTGGCCCCACCCTGCCAACATCTTGATAATGGCCATTCTAACTGGGGTGAGGTAGAATCACAATGTTATTTTTATTTGTATTTCTTTTATGGCCAGAGATATTGAATATTTCTTCATGTGTCTATTGATAGCTCATACTTCATTTTTCTAAGAAGTCTCTCTTTAAATTTTTAACCCATTTATTAATTGGATTATTGTTCCATTTGTAGTAATTACAATGTGCCCATAAATCTGCAAGTAAACACACTGGATGGTAAAAGACAAAAAATTTATACTTGGACATGATACATTTTACAGGATTCTAAACATTCACACAATGAGACCAGAGGAGGATATTCTTAGCAAAGGACCACAAAAGCTCAATCGCTATGTACATATGATCATATTAAATGAATATTGAAATGAATTCCAAGAAATGAAAACAAGAAGCTTTCAGTTATTTTTTTTTTGGTGTTTCTGTTGTTGTTGTTCATTTGCTTTTCTCCTTTGTCACTATTTTTTTATTTCTGTACCTATTGTCTTGTATATAAGTTTATCTGTTCTGGGTGAATGAAGGAGAGCAGCAGTGATACTCACTAGACACTACATTAAAAATGAACTAAACCTTGTTGGGGAAGAGGGTGGAGAGGGAAACACTGGAAGAAAATAAGGGAAGAAGTGACACTGATAAAAAAAAGAAAAGTTTGCCCCAGTGGTAGAGTGCTTGCCTAGCATGCACAAAAACCTTGGTTCGATTCCTCGGTACCATATACATAGAAAAAGCCAGAAATGGTGCTGTGACTCAAGAGGTAGAGTTTTAGCCTTGAGAAAGCCCAAGAACAGTGCTTAGGCCCTGAGTTCAAGGTCCAGGACTGGAAAAAATATATGATTTTCCAAATCAGACAAATATGAGCTTCTTAAATAAAATGGCAAGATCATATTAAAAAAGAAACTACCATGAACTATGAGCAGCTCTCAGGAAATAAACAATAACATTAAGATGTCCAAAGATTTCAGATATTTAAATCACAAGATAGACAATGTAAAGCAAATGTTTCAAATCAACTGTTAATGTGATTCTTAGTACATTGAAAATATTGATTACAGAAGTATAACAAATGACAAGATTTTACTAAAGAAGTAAATATAACTTCCAAAAGTTAAAAGTAGTATTGTTGCTAACAGTTTAATAGCAGTGTTGACACACTGAAGAGAGTTTTAAGGTATTTCAAGAAGGAAGATGCAGAGAATCAGCGTGACATCCTATGAACCTCAAAATACTTTCACGTGACATTTGCATGGAAAAGGAAAAACAAGCTCACACTGAAAATATTACTGGAGAAAGACAACACTGTGATTAGCTCATAGGCATTTGGCTTCTCAGGCTAACAATGTATTAGTACAGGAACAGTTAATCACTGAATGTTTTTTGTTTTGTTTTGTTTTGCCAGTCCCATGGCTTGAACTGAGGGCCTGAATACTGTCCTTGGACTTTTTCCACAAGGCTATTACTCTACCACTTGAGCCACAGCACCACTTCTGGCTTTTCTATATATGTGGTACTGCAGAATCGAACCCGCACTTTACCACTAGGCCAAACTCCCAGCTGAATGGTTTTTAATAATAGTATGGTAAGTGAATTGTGAAACTGGATTTCCAATAGAAAGTAAAGATATATAGCCAATATATTGAACAGAAGGAAAAAAATCTCAGATTTCAGCATCAAGCCCAAAAGTATTTCCACCAATCATGGAAAACACAAATAATTAGCAAGATTATGACAAGCTTAGAATAATTTAAACAAATTGTTTGAACACATTATTTAAGTAGTTTAAATAAGCACTTTAAATAAATGTGTGTCTGTCATCAACCAATTGAGGGGATTTAATAGAGATTAGACAGTATTACCTGTAATTCCAGCTACTAGGATGATGGAGCTTAGAGAATCTCAAGTTTGAAGCCAACTCAGGAAAAAAAATGATAGCGAGAACCCATCTCAAGAAAAATAAAGTATGGGGATATAACTCAAGTACTAGAGCTCTTGCCCAGAATGCATGAGGCCTGAGGTTGTTGGTTCAATTTCCAATAAGAGAGACAGACAGAGACAAAGACAGACAGAGATTCAACAAGCATATATTGCAGAGAGCAGACAGCCTCTTAACCTGTCAAATTAATAAAATAAGCTAATATTGTGAAGAAGAATGAGAGTATTGATCAACACCTCCCTCCTTTCCTTATCCTTCTGTTCTTAACCTTAGATTCCATCTTCTCAGTAAATTCTAGGACAGAGTTCCCTGGTTGAACAGCAGGTACCAGATTGTTCTATCAGTTCTTATTTCAATTACGAATTAATTACTTGCTTCTCAGCTATCATAATTAGCCTCCCTTTGGGATTGAATAAATCAACTCCCCCATGATTTAATCAACTTAAAATGAACTGTTAATATTTGGGAGAGGGAAGGATGTTCTGAACCTAACCAAATTGATGACTACATCTGACTGCCAGCATTTTTTTGTGGCATTGGAATTATTATCTAAATGTCCTAAGAAACAACTGGCCTTTGTCTTAATGAGAACCTCCCAGGTACATTCAGCTACATAGCACAGAGAAAGCCAGTTAAGTGCTTCTCTGAGCTTCTATGCCTAGGATACTGTGTTCAGATTTGCTCAGTCGGATCATTTGGTTGCATTTTACCCAACCAATCAATGGCTACGAGTTATAACTTACTAGAACAATTATACAAGTATATAGTTTGGATCTGTAGACTTTGCATTTGACAGTTAAAAATAGAAAAAGATGCATCTTGATAACTTCCATTCATTAGTCACAATCTGAGGTATTGCACATTAACATTCCACAGGTTTAAATAAATGTTTATAAATCAGGGTGATTTTCTATTTCCTTCCTTCCTTTCTTCCTTCCTTCCTTCCTGTCTTCCTTCCCTCCTCCTCCTCCTCCTCCTCCTCCTCCTCCTCCTCCTCCTCCTCCTCCTCCTCCTTCTTCTTCCTTCCTTCCTTCCTTCCTTCCTTCCTTCCTTCCTTGCCCTTTCTTGCTCTTTCTTTCTTTTTCTTTCCTTCCTTCTTCCTTCTTTTCTTTATTCGTTCCTTTCTCTTTCTTTTTTCTTCCTTCCTTTCCTTTTTTCTTTCTTTCCTTCCTTCCTTTCCTTTTTTCTTTCTTTCCTTCTTCTTTCTTTCTTTCTTTCTTTCTTTCTTTCTTTCTTTCTTTCTTTCCTTTTCTCCTTAAAGATAACAAGATTGCCTGTTGGTCAGGCTAGATTCTAGACTCTATACTTAGACAACTCTTCTGACTCATATCATAGCCTCCTGAATAAATGGAACTATAAGGAAGTGCCACCATTCCCAACTTACAAAGCATTTTTAAAAAATACAGTCAATATCCTTCTCAACTAACCTTTGTGGGGGGAGACATTTGGAATCTCTAAGTTTTTGACAGAGTGACACTAAATTTCCCAGCACGTCCTGAACTTGGATTCTCCTGTTTCAATCTCATAAGCCAGGGTTATGGAAGTGCACCACAATGCTAAGCTAGCATTAACTCTTAAATAGCCTCAAAATTGTCATGATATCAAAAGCAGATTCTTTAAACAATTAAAACTATTTAACCCATATCAATCTTTCCAAAGAAGCTGTAACTTTCATGTGCAAAATTACATGTGCTAAATCCACATTTCTTCTCAGTTCTATTAGAAGCTCTGCATAGTACTCGTTAATTATCAGCTTCAGACTGTACACGAAGCTTGTCACTTCTCAAGGTTGTTAATGAGCATGGTATTCTGTAAAAAACGAATGCTTAAAACAAGTAAGTACCTTAATTAATTGTACTCATAGAAGGTTTTCATCCTAAAATAATCCCTATCATGTTCTTTTTTCTAATTGCATAACTGTAGTATTAATTAGCAAATACCAGCTGAATAGTTGTTCTGTACTTCACTCTCTTTTCTCAGCCTACACATAGTTTACAAACCCACTCCCTGCATCCATGTCACTTTGGTCCACCCTGATATACTCTCCCTGTATTTCCAGATGGAGTGGACTGCTGTTGATAATTAACTGTTCATGCGATAATGAGAAACATTTTTTTTCTTGACTATTTGATCATGTTGAGGTTAACAGAAAAGCCAGAGGATATATCTCATGACCTCAGTTGTTTCTCCCTTGTCCCTGATATTGCTTGTATGTTCATGTCTTCATGCATACACATGTTCACATGCCCCCCTGCAACACCCAGTGTGGTTGTGGAGAAGATAGTATCACCATGGGCAATGAGCAGGTCCATTTCAAACATCTACTGAGCTGCACTTTCTAGGCAACTTGTCTAGCATGGTGGCAGTGGAGAAGTTAATCTAATCTTTCTTATTTTTTAATTATCTCTAAGTAATTGTACAAAGTCGACATATCAATTTATGAATATATCCTGATCAGTGTCACTACTTCCAGCATTCTCCACCACTTTCCCAATCCCACTTACCTATACAAGTTGAATGGGGGTTTTTGTTTGTTTTTGTGCAGTTACCTGGGCTTGAGCTCAGGGTCTGGGCCGTTTTATATAACTTTTTTTTGCTCAAGGCTAGTACTCTACTACATGAAACAAACCTTCACTTCCTGCTTTTGGGGAATAAATTGTAAATAAGAATCTCATCAAATTTCCTACCAGGGCAGCCTTTGAACCACAATGCTCAGATCTTAGCCTGCTGAATAACTAGGATTATAGGTATGAGCCACTGGCACCTAGAATAATCTGCCATTTTAAGGCCAGGGATAACACCCTACCCCCTTGCTTGGTTATTCCTAACAAGAATTCAAGAGAATCTCCAGATGAAAAGAAATGTTATACAATCAATATTCAGATATGAAATCACAAAAATTCTTTGAGCAGAGAATAAATAATGTCAAGATGGCAGAATAGCTTGGCTATAGACCTGATAACTTGGATAGGCCTGAGCCAGGGAAAACTACAACTATTAAAATCGTCCTGTAGAGTAATAAAGGAAAGGCTGATATTAAGCAATTTACCACAAGAGGGCAACAGAGAGCAACTGCCCAAAGAAAAAGATATTTTATACCCTGGTTCCCTAGGCCTGACACAGTGAGACATTGCCTATGATTTCAACATTCAGAGACAGAGGCAGGAGGATCTCAAGTTCAAGGACCCTCTGGGCTGCAGAGTGTCTCTGCCTCAAAAATCAAGCAAATCTCTGATTTTGATCAGAGATGCGTGTTTAATCCAAACATACCTAATTCTAGGATCCTTTATGAGAGCCTTTTAAAAATCACTGAACGTTCTTTGCAATATTGTTTGAGAGACCATAATGAATAATATGTTGAGACTTGAGAAGCAGAGCTCTGCTTTTGAAAAGAATGTGTTTTCCATTAACACATTATACTCATCAGCCTCCACTATTTAGGAAAAGTAAATGGTATTGGAAAATAGCATTAAAGAGTGGCATGGAAGACTCCAAGACTGGAGACGTGAGGGGAGGGGAAACTCTTTCTCCAGAGGTAGCAAATGAAAATGGACAAAACCCTTGAAATAAGTTATTTCAGGATTCTAGTTGACCAATGGCACATAAAAATGGACAATCTGGCTCATGTTTGTAATCCTAGGTACCCAGGAGGCTGACATCTTAGGATGGAGGTTCAAAGCCAGCCCAAGAAAACAAACCCAAAAGATTTTTACATGCAATTAACTGGCAAATAGCTGGAGGTAGAGCCATGGCTCAAATGGTAGAGCCATCAGCCCGAGTTGAAAAGGTAAAGAACGGTGCAAAGACCCTGAATCCAAGCCACAGTACCTGCCCATCCAATACACAAGAAAGGCAAACTAAAAGCAAAGCAAGCAGAAAGACGGAAGTGGTAAAAGCTTACTTTTCCCTGACTTCCAAAGTCAGAAAACTATGCAAGATAAAAATACAGATCCATAAAGCAGAATTCGCGTTAAGTCCTTATATTTACACTCAGTTGGTTTTCAATGAAAGCACTTTGACATTTAATGAGCAAAAAACAATCTTCAAGCTGGGCGTGGTGGCTCAGGCCTGTAATCCTAGCTACTCAGAAGGCTAAGATCCGAGGATCTCTTTCAAAACCAGCGTGGGTTCTAAAGTCTGTGAGACTCGTATCTCCAATTAACCATCAGAAACCGGAAGTGGTACTGTGGCTCCAGGGGTAGGGTGGTAGCCTTGACCTGAAGAGCTCAGGGACAGCTCCCAAGCCCAGAGTTCAAGCACCATGACTGACAAAAAACCAAAACCAAACTATCTTCAAAAATGGCTCAGACAATTGGACACCCATGTTGAAAAAAAACGTTGATCTTAACTTCACATCATTACCAATTTCCTCCAAAAACATAACAGATCCAAATATACAAGTAAGAACTATAAAAGGATCTAGAAAAACTATAAGAGAAAACATAGAAATATGGATGGATAGGGTGTGGAATGCCTAAACAGTCTTGAACTTATCTCCCTATGTCAAGCCTGGTACTAAAAGTAGACAGGCAGAAGTCAAAGAGTAAATGTTTTGTGTTGGCTCCATGAATAGAGATGCTAGGGGAAATAATAATTATATACTAGTATCTTGAATTGGAAGACCTTACCTACAGGATATATTATAATTGTATGATAATGAAATATTGGGCCAAAGAATAGAGAATATAATATGGTTGCTATATATCTAACCAGTAAAATATGCAATGAAAATGAAACAATATTTAATGATCATTTCTTCATTCAATGGACTTTATTCAACAAATATTGACTGAACATTGATCACGTCCCACAGTTGACGTTCAGATGAACCCAGAATGGTGCAAGAAGTGACTCAGACTCCAGTGTTTGGGTGATATTTCCATAGATTCACAGAGCTGGAAAGTAATAACTGCCTATATTTGTCTACTCTTTTTAGAGTTTACACAATGACTTCACATTTTTCTCCATCTGCGAGGTTTGAAAAAATAAAGTGACTGGCCTAAGATTGCCTTACTATAATAAAAATTAATAATGTCCCAGAGATATTTACACTTATCTGTAAGGAATACAGATGTATAAAAATCTGTAAGGAATAGAGTTGGGACGTGTGTGTGTGTGTGTGTGTGTGTGTGTGTGTCCTAAGACTTGAACTCAAGGCCTAGATGCTGTCCCTTAGTTTTTTCACTCAAGGCTAATATTCTACCACTTGAACAACAATTCAACTTCTTTTTTGTGAAGGAGTAGTTAATTTTCAGGGGTAGTCTCATGGACTTTCTTTCCTGTGCTGACTTTGAACCCTGATCATCAGACCTCAGCCTCTTGAGTAGCTAGGATTACAAATGTGAGCCACAGTTGCCCAGTCTTAGTTAAGGATCTTGAATTAGAGAGCTTACTTATCACTAATAGAGTTTGTGTGCTGTTATTTTCTTGCTGAAAGCCTCCAATTTTTTTTTATCATGAGAGAGTAGATCTTACAGCAAATCAGTCTTTTAATTGAAAAAAGCAAGACGTTCTCACAAAATTATGTTTTCAAAATTGTTTGTTCCCAAATTCACAGCTAAAAAGGACAATTTCTACGTTTTTTCAGGCGTTCAAATATATAAGCATATTGGGCTTGAACAATTTATTTATTTCTTGACCATTTTCATTCCTTATTAAAGATAAAAGTATTTCTGAGAGAGACTTCAAGTGGGACAGACTCTACAGGCCCGGAGACAATCCTGCTATTCTAAAACCTTATTTTCTGCAGAGATTGTCTTGTTTTGCACATCTCCACTGAAATATAAACAATCATAATACAACCTACATAAATTTCTCACTACCTGGGCCCACTTTTGCTTGCAATACATTCAAATGTCATAATCGTAGATTTGCTTTTTGCTGAAATCCCCACAGTTAATTTCTCATTCATAACTGCTGAGTCTGAAGGAAAATTGAATTTATTTTCTGCAAGAAAGATTATAAAACTGATTTCCTTAATCATAATGCTCTGTGATTCACATAAGCCAACATTAACAGATTATATATATTGGAACTGCACAATTCTAGTGATTATTCAGTCTTCTTCGTGGAGTTTCAGAGAGAAACAGGAAGAGGCAGCAGTCAGCTGTATTCTGGGAGAGTAAGTTACATTGTAATTTAAAGAATGCAATTCTTTTTATTTCACAAGACTTCCTTTACCTGTGCACCCTTGTGGAGGTAGTTGTGAGAAGTTATATTGAAGAGCCAGCAAAATTTCGTATGGAAAGTGGGAAGCCAGGTATCAGTGCCTTACCCTTATCATCCTAGCTACTCAAGAGGCTGAGATCTGAGAATCATGCCATCCTGGACAAGAAAACTCACAAGACTCTTATCTCCAGATAGCCATCAAAAAAGCCAGAAGTGGAACTGTAGCTCAAGTAGTAGAGTGCCAGCATTTAGTGGAAAAAGGTAAGGGACAGTGCCCAGATCCTAACTTCAAGCCTCAGGACCTGCACTAAATAAGTAAATAAATAACAGTCTGGATTAAGACTAAAAAGATGATCTTGTTGGCCATCTTTGAACAACTTCAGCAAACTAGAATTTTAGGAAGTAAAAAAAATACTTAAAACACACACCAAATGTAAGCTTCAAATTAAAATGAATCTAAAAGCTACTTTTATTTGGTTACCATGTTGAACACATGATAGACTCAGTACTTATGGAATACATGCATTCATACAGGAACAGGAAATAATACACCTATTAAAAATATGTCTACATGGACCCAGTGTGATTTACTCCTTGTAGAATCAACATTACTCTAAACAAATGTTTGAGATGTCAGCGTGCGTGGGATAGTTTATCAAGCCAGGAACACTTTCATATTTTCCCTCTGATAGCAATTCCTTCTCCCAGGGAGCATATAACAGCTGGTTAGTTGCTGGTAATAAAGAATCATATTATGGTTTTACATGTTTCATAGCAACTAAGTATATTGAAGGTTGCCTTGAAGCCTCACTGGTGTAAAAGGGAAAAGAATAGACATTGAGACCAACAATTTTCTATTCTTGCAATGTAGATGTGTCACCAGGACAGGGGTATAGTTTTCCAGCCAATAAATCCTATATAGCTTTCATTATAAATGGGTTGTTTTGTTTTTGTGTGTGCTTTACCTGGGGCTTGAACTCAGGGCCTGAGGTACTGTCCCTGAGCTTTCCTGTTCAGGGCTGGCACTCTCCCTCTTGAATCATAGCTCCACTTCTGGCCTTTTTTTTTTTTTTTTTGGTGGTTATTGGACATGAGTCTCATTGACTTTCTTGTCTCACAATCCTCAGATCTTAACCTGAGTAACTAGGACTACAGGCAAGAGCCAACAGTGCCCGGCACATGAAATGAAGGTTTTGATTCACACACACATACACACACACACACACACACACACACACACACTCACGTGCAAATGCACACAAGCATTGTGACTATATATCTTCTGGGCCAGGATGTATTCCTTACCCACCATAACATTATATCACACTGGTGACTGTACCCATGTTAAGATCAACATGGAGTCTTTGATTATTCTAACATAATACATACAGATGTTCAGCCTTGTGGGCAATGCTGAGTCATTTCCTTTTAAATGATAATTAATCTATTAATGCAATAGCCGAGGCATATTAAACCTCAAAGCTGGGGGTGTGGGGAGGCTGCTGGTTTCTGAGTAGTTTCAGATCTAAAAATTGAGAAATGAGATAGAAACGTTTCTGTATTATCAAATGATATTTAAAAATGTTTACAAAATGATCAGAGCAGTAACATAATTTAAATGATTTACATGTTTTTAAAGATTTTTGAGATGTTAATTTTATTTTCTAATTTCATAAGGACTTTACATATCCTGATGAAATTTTATGTACTCCTGACTTTAGTCAATTTTATATAACCATAGAAACCCTAGTATAGTTCCTAGTAGATTTTAATTTTTTTTACTTTACGCTATTGTAAGAGTGATGCGAGAGGAGTTACAGTGACATAAGTATTGAGTACGTTTTGTGTTGAACATTATTGTCCCCTCCCTCTAGTGCTGATTTTTCAGTTATCTTACGTCTTCAGGTAAAAAAAAATACATTCCTTATATATTTTATATCATTACTAATTATAGAAATAATTCTGCAACTAAGAAAAATATCTCATCATTTATATAGATATTATGTAGATATTGTAGTTTATGCCTGTAGTCTTATCTACTTAGAAGGTGAAGAGTACTAAGACAATGGTTCAAGACCAGCCTGAGCAAAAGTTCAGAAGAGCCTATCTTAAGATTAAAAGTTGGGTGTTGTAGTATATTCCTGCTGTTTTACCACAGGAGGATTATGGCCTGGAGAAAGATCAATAATAACCAGAGCAAAAAAGACTGTTCTCGTGGCTTAATCAGTAGAATACCTGCTTAGCAAGTAAGAAGACCTAAATTCAAACACCAATGCCTCCAACAAAACAAAACACACATAAACAGGAAGGAAGGAAGGAAGGAAGGAAGGAAGGAAGGAAGGAGAAAAAGGAAAAAGATGAATTGAATGGATGGAAACATCTAAGTGCTTGAGATCTATATAAAAAAGAAAAAGTGGAGATATCATCAATAAAATGTAGTTTTTTCTTGAGCTCTTACACAGTAGAATCATCCAAATGAATTCTTTCTGGTCATGAATACAATTTTTTATACCAGTCATCTCTTTCAATTGGGGTTGGAAATGAATATCTATTTATACAATTTTCCTCTACAATGAACAATTCATTTCGCATTACATCTAGCTTTCATCCAGTAGAAAGACACTGTGTCTTCATTGTGTGTTATAACACTGGAAAGGAAAGAACCTTTTGTGCCTTTGTTCTGACAGTTGGCTCTTTGGCTACTAAGCTCTTCCTGAGTTTTGCTTTATGTGTTGGTCATTTATCCTCAGATAAATTATTATAAAACATTGCCTAAAAAGGAAGCATGAGCTCTTGAACCTACAAAGTTAAGAGACAAACACAGCATGTGGTAACTATCTCATTGTTGCCTGTGTTGGTCCCGAGCTGTGTGTGTGTGTGTGTGTGTGTGTGTGTGTGTGTGTGTGTGTGTGTGTGTGTGCGTATGTGTGCTTAAGGCTAGGCTTCTACCACTTTGAACCACAAGTACTTGTACGGAAGGATTATCATTCAACACATCAGCAACCAACAATCTTATAGGATCAAGTGAGTCACTTTTTCTCATGGCAGATCTCTTCGATGATGTTGCTCTGGTTTTGACTAGTTTCACCTTTTAGAGAATCTCTGGAGAAAGTAGAAGTGAAGCAAAGCCACTTTAACCTCATGGAATATGTCTTGGTTACAGTGCTATCTGGGGAGTCCATTAGCGAAAGAGCCAATTTCTCACTAACAGCTCTGTACCGTGAAATCTTTCTGCTGCTAAGAATAATATCTAGATGGGCACTATAGATATTCGAAGGTCTGTCTTCGGAACAAGGCTGCTTCATAGTGGAAAATGGTAAAGATTATTCTGAATCAGAAAATATATCTTTTAAAAGCTGTTGTTAAGTAATAGCCTTGCCTTATTTTTCATCTCTTTCTATTCCAAATATACCAATATTTCTCTAAGATATAGTACAAGGACACCAAACACTTTTGCTGTAATTATACATAAAGACAAAAGGCCACTTAAACCTCTTCTTTCTTTAGTGGTAGTATGGACATTATGCTTACTAAGGAAGCACGCTATCCCTTGTGTCACAAGCACAGCCCTTTGAAATTTGTTTGTTTGTTTGTTTTTTCAGATAGTCTCATTAATTTTCATCCCAGCTAGCTTAAGATTGGGACCAGTGTCAGAATATGACTCTCATGTAGCTGGGATGGCAGATGGCACCATGCCTACTTTGATGGATGAAATGGAATCTTACCAACCCTGCCTGGGTTGGCCTCTAACAACACAGATCTTCCCAAGATCTCTGCCTCCAAAGTAGCTGGTATTACAAGCTCGAACCATCATGCCTGGCCTCATTTTTTTCCTTAAAAAATGAGATGCTCTCAAATGGGTTTGCTTGAGAATAAGGTCTGAGGGCATAAGCAGGTTTTTGTCTGTATTAAAAGCTAAATGTTTAGCTTTGACCATCAAAGCTTGAAGCATTGTTTTTTTTTGTTTTTACAAATCTCAATTCTGAATATTTACATTAATTTTGGTGTTGTAGCACACATGAGAATAATTTTCTTTCATTTTTCTCCTGTATGAAATGCTTGATTAGACTTCGGGAAAACTTATTTCACAGAAGACCTCAGTATCCACAAAATTAGTGATTGGTGTGGGTGCTTGATACGCATGTGTCACTGGATAATTCAAAGAGGAGAATCAGAATGAAAGTCACAATGCTGTGGAGGCATCTTACCTGTGACAGTGAGCATAGCAATTTTCCACTGTGTAGTCATGCACAACAAATATCTTTGGGAACTGTATAGAATACTTTATTATGTTCTATGAAGAAGTTCTCTTAAAGAAATAGTACTCTCTACCCATATCCAACTTCCAATTTTGCTTTGTCTGTATACATTTAATTTATAATTAAGAACATGATCTCTTCCCTTTCCAGTTCCTGCTGGCTGGCTGTTTAGACATGGCCAAGTCCAAGAACCACACTACACACAACCAGTCTGGGAAATGGCACAGAAATGGCATCAGGAAACCCAGATCACAAAGATATGAGTGTCTGAAGGGAGTGGACCACAACTCCCTGAGGAACATGCATTTTGCTAAGAAGCACAAGAAGGGCTTTAAGAAGATACAGAACAACAATGCCAAGGCCATGAGCACAGGGCCGAGGCTGTCAAGACCCTGGAGAAGCCCAAAGTAGTAAGCAACAAATGCAAGCTCCCTGAGCAGGCCACGGCAAGCTCCAGCCACTGGCCTGCATCGCCCACCCCAAGCTAGGCAAGCGTATCCGTGCCTACATCGCCATGGACAGCAGGCCCACCCAGCCCAAGGCCAGGGCCCAGGCACTGCCTAAGGCCAACGCTAAGGCGCAAGCCAGGCTCCAGCTGCTATGTCAGCTGAGGCCCAGGCTGCAGTTTCTAAGGGTGTCCAGAGCCTTAGGAAGGCCCTACAGTGAAGACCTCTGTCTGCCAGTGAGGAAAGGACTGCTGGGACTCCCTGGCTGCCATCTTCAGGGGGCTAGTGGCCGGTGTCATTTCTACCAATAAACCTGAGGCAGGATGGGGGGAGGGACAAATCTGGTTCCCTATTTTAATGAGTTTAGAATAATAATGCACTTATTGTGATTTGCATGATTCAAAGTAAGTAAGCAACGCTAGAATAGACTTCTGTGAGCATCTTCAGTCCTTCAGCAGATCTCTAAGATCCATGTCTTAGCTAGAAAGAAGATAGAAATACGCAGACTAGGCGTTTCTACTCTCACAGAGTGAACATTTCATTGGGGGAAATGGTTTGCATTTTTTTCAAAAGAAACTAAATACACGACAGGATGGTCAATTGTACGCTAAAATCCTAAGGCAGTGTGATGAGAAAGAGTGTGGATGGACTGGTCAGTAGAGATTGCTAGGAGAATCCGACATCTCAGTGGACTCCAACATGATGAGTTTGTGCGAAACACTAAGATAGGAAATAAGTTCGAAAAACCATCCAGCAATAGAAGACAGCTTGTCCATGTCTTAGTGAGGTAAGCAGAGCAAGCTATGAAGCCAAACTGGAGGTTTTGCAAGCTGAAATAGAATCAGAAGCTATTGGAAGGGTTTTGCTTTGTTTTTGTGCCAGTCCCAGGTCTTGAATTCAGGGTTTGGGGGCTATCCCATGGCTTTTATGCTCCAGGTTAGTATACTGCCACTTGAGCCACAGCTCTCCTTCTAGCTTTTCGGTGGTTAATTGAAGATAAGAGTCTTAAAAACTTTCCTGAATAGGCTATCTTCGAATCATGATCTCAGCCTCCTGACTAGCTAGGACTATGAGCATGAACCACAGGAGCCAGGCTTTGTTTTTGATTTTGTATTATTGATGCTAAAATTAAATCCATGAGCTACTAGGGACTGGCTTCTCTCTCTCTCTCTCTCTCTCTCTCTCTCTCTCTCTCTCTCTCTCTCTCTCTCTCTCTCT